>NW_013667395.1:109963-115939 GCF_000517525.1 Limulus polyphemus
AAGAACGTCGAATCTGAATCACTTGAAAAAAACACGGGGGTGCTTAACTTTTTTCCAGGTGTATATATATAAATAAAATAAGTCTAATACTATACATTGTATCAATTGTGTGTGTATATATATATATATAAAGATGGATAGGCAAAAACAAAGAAAAACTAATATATACAATATATATCTTGGACATATTGGCTGCCCATCACTAAGTATATCTCGCTACCTTAGATGCATTTTAAGAATGACTGTAAAATTCCACTATTCGATTAGGGTAACCCTTCAGGTGACTGTGGGTGCTGTTGACTGGCTTGCCTTCCTTCTAGTCTATCAGTTCAAAGTTTGGGACGGCTAGTGCCGATAGCCCTTGTGTAGCTTTGCGCGAATATCCGAAACAAATAAAATCGAATTTATTGTTCAGTCAGTCAACTTCGTTTCTTGTAGAATTAAATATATTTGCAAGACTACGCGTGTATATGATACATCATCGATTTTAGGCCTGAAGCTTTTTTCCTTTTTCTTTATTTCTGCTTCTTAATATATATTTATTTACATATATATCATGATCTTTAACATCTATGAAAAAATATATAATAAGTATCAAATATTGATATTTAACACCGGATATATCGCTCCCGTTGCGTAAGTATTGTGTAAACTGGGAGAATGTTTAGAAATACTGTCGAACGAGGGTAAATTTATGGAGGAATTTTCAATACAGAAGTTTTGTTCTGTAACCGTTGTGTATCACAACCTGAAGCCTACTTGTGTAGGTGGATTTCTTCTTATACGTTGCCGGCTGAAATTCCTAAACTTACGGCTATTTAAAGAACCATCTTTTCAGTATACTACTTGTTTTATTGGTTTATAAATATCAGTTTATAGCTTAAACGTTTGGCTTGTATTTTTAGATAAAAAGTTTGTAAAATGATGCTAATTTTATCGTAAAACAACACTTTCCGTCTCTCCATTCGGTCACAAATGTGCATTGGCTTTCCTTAATTATACCGAAGAAGATGGAGAGGAAGAAGGCATGATAGCCGCGATCCAGAGCTTCCTTGTGTATGACGTCACTCGTTTTATTTGTTTTTTAGCCGTTAATAGATTAAATCGTGTGCTTGTGTGTATATTAAGATGCAAATATACGTATATATGTAGAAAATATATCTGCTCAGATCCTGATACATGATTTACTTGATCGTCATCACGATATTATTCATGCTGTTTCGTGTTGTACACCGTTTTATCCATAAAGAAGACTTTCAATTTCAAAATATCGTACGGTGAAATTAAAATTAGATTTATAAACATTTTTTACGCGGGAATTATTGCATTTTACGCAGCCCTTTATCGTTTACAAGCCTGTTTACAGATATATTTTTCAACCTTAATTATAAAAATAAAGTTTCTAGAACTTTATTTTGAACAAAACAATGCTATTATTTGATAAATAGCTTGTTAAAGGTTGCTGAATAATATGTAAATTCTTTTTTTTTAATTTATCATCTAAAAATTAACTGTATTAGAGTAATTGTTTGTGTATGCAGGTGACAAGTGTGCGAAAAACACTGAGCCACTGCACTGCATAAAATTATTTGTGAAAATCGTTTATCAGCCGATAGAGGAAAAAAGATATATATACTCAAGTGAAACATTCTCTCCCTGAACTTAGGCCCGGTATGGTTAGGGCGCTCTACTCGCAATCTGCGGGTTCGAATCCCCGTCAAATCAAACATGCACGCCCTTTCAGCCGTGGGGGCGTTATAATGTGACGGTCAATCTCACTATTCGTTGGTAAAAGAGTAGCCCAAGAGTTGGCAGTGGGTGGTGATGACTGGCTGTCTTCCCTCTAGTCTTACACTGCTAAATTAGGGACGGCTAGCGCAGATAGCCCTCGTGTAGCTTTGCGTGAAATTCATAACAAACAAACAAATAATCCCTGAACTTTGGGGTCTCTGATTTAGCTGTTTAGCCCACGTGTCTCATAAGGTGCTGTTCAGGTTGGCTATACTCGTAAGACAAGTAAAAATAATACTGATAATCAAGGGAGAACATATAAAGTAAAAGCACTTTATAGTTTTAAAGAAGCGTCTTGTTTAGTTACATACCTGAGACAAGTCGAAACTAGATTATTATTGGCCAAGGGTTCAAGGCCAACGGCACGGACGGTATGTGAAGACCTTAGCCTGAGGCACGTTTCTTTTTGTGGTATGCACTCAGAGTCCATGATTAACTTGTATAGTGTTCTTAGCGTCTTCTCCTATATTGGCCATAACACACACATTACCATGCTAGTGAACTTTAGCAACCAGCTCTTTTTGTCACGTACCGGCTATTCATTTAATTAAAGCATTCGCTGTTGTTTCAATATGTGGTTTTTACTATGTAATTGTTGTCAGCGAGAGATCCACTTAAAATATTAGAAACTATAGCTTTGATTTTCTTAAATTCTACAGTGTTCCATTTTTAAACAGAAATTGTTGAAATTTCCAAATTTCTGAAATTTGTTAGTCTCCAAAGTTTATAATGTATCTGATACTGATGATAAGCCTAATTTCGTAGGAGGAAAAGGAGGTAATGTTTTATTAATTAGAATATCCATTACTCTCAATTTTGAGGCCATAATTTGATTTACTGAAACGTTTTACATTAAATCTCCTTATTTTATCAAAATAAGTTAGATTACGTAACCTTTCCTTTTTTTTAATATATTTCTCAAGTTATATATTTTTTCCTTATAACTTCCTCCAAAGAGATCGTTTTACCCCCTCCCTTCCCCAATGGCACAGCGATAACACTAAAAACCGGGCTTCGATACCCGTGGTTGATACAGCCCTGATAGCTCATTGTGTAGCTATATGTTTAACTACAAACAAACAGGATGTCGTTCTGATAAAGTGTGATAAAGTCAAATGTATCGTTTGATGAGAAAAAATTAATATTAATAACATTATATGTAACTGAATTGTTTAAATCCATAAAGAAGTTATTCACGTGTAACTATATCTAGTTTTTGGAACACTTAGATTTGATTCAACAATGTGTACCTTTTTGTAAACCTTTCTTTACTAATTTGTTAAACTAAAATATAATATCACCACTCTTTAATATAACGAATACAAATAAAGTACAAATTATCTTGGCTTACTAGACTACAGCAGAAAGACCTGTATGTATACATATATTTATTTATATAAACTTTTTTGTGTCGTTCTTGTGGACAGGTCAGTATTTCAGAACAAGAAAAAATGAATTTTGGATTCAAAATACGATTTCACTGTTATTTATAATTAAAATCTCGATGTACTTGCTGTTGAAATAAGATGCCCATTTACACTGGAATTTTTGTATAATATGATATCATGGTGTCTTCAGATTACAATATTAGTTGTCGCTGTGGTGGTGTTTGTTTCATTTTGATAGGGTACAGGTATGGTCCAGTGGTTAGCGTGTTCGGAATGTGAATCCTGAGATTCGCGTTTTGCGTCACGTTGCCATAAAAACGCGCTCTGTACTTTGGGGTCATGGGTGCACTATAAGAATGACAGTCAGATCTTATTATTCAGTCAGACTACAGTTGTATGTTGATGCTGTTTCTATCTACCTTATTTTTAGTTTATCAATTCAAAATCACAGACGGTTAAGAACAGATAACCCTTTATAAAACAAACGAATACTTTCACAATCGTCCAATGTTAATAGTTCTAAAAGCTCATCTCTTTGAGCTGTATGTAACTCATATCACTTTGGAAGATACGGTATCGTAATTCATCCTGCCTTTCGACAACATATATTTATTAACGAGAGTGCTTTGATAGGTTGAGACTTTATGAATTTCAAGGCCGAATACAGGAAGTGGGTGGGTAAAAAAGTCGAATTATGTATTGTGAGTTATACCGAGTTTTGGTCAAGTGGTGATTATTTGCTACTTAATAGGTGTTTAGTAAACTTGACTCACTCTTATAACAACTTAAACAAGACTAGTTTATTTACAGACTCTTAATGTAGTCATTTATCGAGAGGTTGTGTGTGAGGGAGGTCTTTTTTCCTCGGTGAAATCCGGTGTATTCTTGAAACTTAAGAGTATTTTTCAGTATTCAGATACACTTATTATATCAAGTAAACATTTATGTATGTAATAAATTCATTAGTCCTCTTTTAAAAATTTACACACATCAGAGGGCCTTCTTTATCTGAATGGTTTGACGCTTGAGTATGAAGCATCTTAGGATAAATAGATTCACCAGCGGCATCAACTCGAACAACAAGCGTAGGCCATAGAATTCTATTCTCGGCCAACTCTATGAATGAATTACGGTGACGTACGCTTTGATTCATGCTCGTGTACATGGCGTATGGGCAGCGCCAATTTTGTAACCGAAAGATCAACTGTATACGAGGGCAGAACTTATATTACACGTGTATACTTCCGGCTTTTATTTACTTATTAATTTTTTTTAAACTTCCGATTAACTGTTCATAAAGATTGTGATTCAGTGCGATTGACTCACATCCGTTTTTCAAATAACTCGCTATGTGTTTGAGTAACTGATAATAACAGAAGCGATTATCATAACTGAGGCTCGTATTCTTGAGCTGTATGAATTGGCCGAGACAAAAACTTCGTGAGCTACCACTATATTAACTAATCTTTTTAAGGGAAAAGTTGAAACTTAAATGCGGAAATTCAAGGAATTATTATTATTTTTTAACTCTGCATTTTTTAAACAGTTCCTATAGTATTTGATAAGGCAATAATATTTTAACTAAATATATTGAAGCTTAAGCTTCTGCACGTAATGAAATTACAGTTTGAAAAGTTTATGTTAATTCTTTTATATAATAATGTCGTTTATATTGTTACGCCTCCGTTTGTTAATTGATTTTTCCGTAACTTCGTTCCAACGAAACTTTAACGACACAAGTCTTTTCTTAATAAAACTGGTTTATTCTTTCCGAATATAACTCTGCGATACACTTAATCTCAATACTCGCGCTAAAATAACACTGTAACGAACGAACGTTAACTTCAACAATACCGTGCGACTGCAGTTCAATTACTCACTGTCTACACACACATTACCTCTCTTTTATACACCAGCGTACCCTATTTCTAGTAAGAACTTGAACATTCGCCAAAGTACAGGATAGTTCTAGAAACGTTGCGTCACGGTGGTCATGTGACTCACTGACGCAACACTGCCCCCTCCTTAATATTGTTCGTCCCGAACAATAACCACATATGATAAACCAATAACAATAACTTAATTAAAGTGTACAGAATTACACAAAATTACAATTCGACAAAGTCTCTTAATTTTACGGGACGTATCTTCTTCCGTACTGGTCTCTGTCTTGTTGGATTCTGCTTCATGTGGGGTTCATCTGCTTCATCAGGAAATGTCCTATCATCGGTAACAGTCACATTAGTGGTTGTAACAAATGACGCCGCTGAAGACGTGACACCTGAAGAAGCCACCGTCGAAGAAGAAACTCTACTCAGTTTTGAGAAGGGAAACGGTGAAGCTCTTGATGAAGTTCTGTGGTCCACTTCATCCCAACTGAAATGTCCTGGAACATGATAATGCCAAAGCCTGTTGGCATGCACCACTTTTGGTTTACCTCGCCGACCACATTTTACCCGGAAAGTCACGTCTGAGAGACGATCCACTATATCATATGGGCCTTCCCATGGAGAAGACAACTTAGGAGACTTCCCCTTGGTTTTCCTGGGATTATACAACCACACCTTGTCTCCTGCTTCAAAGCTGACTTCAGTAGATCTCTTATCATAAGTTAACTTCATCGAATCAGCAGACGTTTTCAAGTTTGAATGCACTTGATGATGGATATCATCCATCCTTTCCGATAACATTTCCACAAACTCTGACACACTCTGAGGCAACTCTTCATAAGGTGGACGTCCTGTTAACAGATCCACTGGCAACCGAAGTCCACGACCAGACATCAACTTTGCTGGAG
>NW_013667395.1:116810-121265 GCF_000517525.1 Limulus polyphemus
AACACTATAAGCTATGCATATTTCTAAATATAAACTTAATCTAAACAAACGTTGACATTAAAATGAATATATAATAATAAATCTGTCACATCTCAGACGTCAAGTTCCTCTAAAGTTACGTGCCCCCAGTGGCTCAGTGGTAAGTTTGCAGACTTACCACGCTAAAAATCAGGTTTCAGTACCTGTGGTGGGCAAAGCTTTAAGCTATACAAGAACCAAACCAAACCTAAAGTTACACTTTCGGGGCCGTTTAATAGGGTTTCATTGGTCACAAGATGTTTTTATACTGATGTTATGTTATTCAACGAACATTAAATCTATAACAGTAGTTGAAATTAATTCTAAGAACCTCTGAGAGAAAGCAAAGAATATGTAATAATATGCCTTATCCAGTGCCGACGAAGCCTTTCGCGCAATACCAGAGCTCATCAGTCTGGCTGGGATACGACAAACACAGTAATGGTTGAGGACTTGAGTTGCTATATGTTATCATCAACAACTGTTACGTTGTGAACTAGATTAACTAAGTGAATTGTAATTATTGCTGGTGTTTGGACGTTCCGTATCTAAGGTATTCTGAATTATTTCTTTAATCTTACTTTCATTAAAAAGAATCTCTTAATCAACCAGACCACAGGGAGGCACGCATCCTTCCTCAACTTTCGTGCAAATCACGGAATATGTACTGTTGTATATTGGAGGAACTGAACGGTTTCAGTCAACCTCAAAACTGTAACGAATTGGAGGAGATTCAATGTTGTTGTTTTTTTTGCCTGAGGTCATGTTGATATTGTAACACAACAGCTATTTAGATTCTCGCAAAACCAGTAGTCATTGGGGACTGTAAAAAAAAACAGTAGAACTTCTGTCAAGGTTGCACGATTTCGGAGGAAAGATGTCAGAAGTGCAAGGTAGCAAAATGCTCAACGTGCTCCCAGTGGCTAAAGAAGAATTTCCGTTGGTGCTGATAGAAATACGAAACGACGGATTAAAGAAGCATGTCTCTTTACACACCAGGTATGTTCACAGAATTGTCAGACAGCCATGAATCTAGCGATGAGAGTGGTTAACTTAGGAATGATAAAAAAAGATCACTACCACCACTAATTTCAATAAATAGCAACAGTAAAAGACTCCTCAAATCAAACCCTCCAACTACCTATATTTTCTTTCAACTCTTCCGGGTTTCCGGATCTCGTGTGGATCCTACTTTGTTACAAAGAGTTACACAAATCATCAGATTGACTCAGAGATTCGTTTTTGAAATATAAGGTTTTATAATCTATATATATATAAGCGCAAATGTCTCCCTCCTCTCTCTATCTGTGCGGGAAGTGACATAGGCTATGTGGCTGCGGCCTCAGAAGCCGTTTTGATGCCAAAGTGACCAATATAGCAATTTTTGGGCAAACGGGATGACCAATTGGTCTCACATTGAAAAGACCGGAATTATTTGGTAATGCGTGATCAAGAGGGCTATTGTGTACGTTTCTTCTCTGTGTGAGGATTTCTCCTAATCATTCTATCTATGATCAAATACATGTTAAAACGATTTAAAAACTTCTTGGAGCCTTCAATTGTGCTTTTTACCTTCATCTCTCTTTCTTATACACACACACATGCCTACTCTCTAACTCCCCTTAACTGAAAAAGGCTGGTGTTTTCTCTCGAACATGCGCGCACACTTTCTCAACTAAATAGGCTTGCTTCAGCCATATCTTTTGCTTTGCTTGCGTGTACTCGCAGGAATCAGCTATACGATGACTTTACAAAAACGTTTGGTGTCGGTAAATTTTCATTTACGTAGTTTTGCAACGAGAAGACAATAAATCAATTTTTCATTAAATGGAAAGATAATAAAGTCAAAATACACTGTAAACGATACTTGACCACACAGCAAAAATCAGGACACCAAAAGGTAAAAAAGTAGGGAATTTTGTTTTGGAACCCTGGATTGTCATGCAAAGCACATGCATAAAGCAGAACACTGTAGCCGGGTTTGCTTTGATCAAAATAGCTTTAGCAAATTTTATTTTTTCGCACATTGCTATTTTTATTGATTTTAATTAAAACATTTAGTTAAGTAAAGAAATCAATCAATCAGTATATTTAAAGCTATTTACATCCGAGCAACGCCCTGTACTCTGCTAGTTTTAATTATTTTATTGTTATAATTTTATTATAGAGATTAGTATTGTTTTGTTTGTTTTTGAAATTCGCGCAAAGCTACACGAGGGCTATATGCTCTAGCTGTCCCTATTTTACCAGCGAAAGACCAGAGGGAAGGCAGCTAGTTAACACCACCCACGGCGAACTTTTGGGCTACTCTTTTACCAACGAATAGTGGGATTGACTGCCAAATTATAACACCCCCACGGTTAAAAGGGCGAGCATATTCGAACCCACGACCCTCAGACTGCGAATCAAGCGTTCTAACCACTTAGCCATGCCGGGCCCAGATATTAGTATAAAAGCTTGTCAAAAATGATGGGAAACCATTTATAAATAAATTTAACTAAAACGAATTTGTCTGTATCTCCAAAATGCACCTGCTCTTCAACTATTTTACGAAGTACTTCTTTAATCAAAAATTTTTAGTAAAAACTACGCAGAAAATGAAATGTTATCGTGAACAAAGGTGCGTGTGCACTCTGAAAGATATTTAAATAACACTCTTGAGCCTTTACACTATATTCTAGGTCAGGAAGTAGAAAACATAGTGTGGAAATTCAAACACAAATTTTCAACTCTTTCGACTGTACAAAGGATAAAAGATATTTGGTAGTAATAAACGTTTATTTTTCTTTATATTTTAAGGCCAAGTAGATAATATATATATTGAAATACCAAAATAATATTTATTAATTAACATTTATTCACTACTTAGAAATTTTTAAACGCTGACTCTATAACGTTAGTAATAGTAGGCATATTTGTAGTCTAATTTAAGCATTAGACCTAAAACATAAATGTAACTTAAGGCTTAGCTGAAACATTACTTGATAAATTCTATTTTGCTTTTAGCTACATACTCAATGCCATAAACTTCTGAATTAAACTATTTTGCTATTATATCACCGAAGTTATCAGAAAAATAAAGAATAAAAACACACCTTTCTAACAAATCAACATGAATACTAAGCATTCAACAAAAACACCATAGTTGACATAAGAACAATTAGGTGATAGTTTTTGTTGCTAAGCGACGATGTGATTTTTAGCATAGTGTTACGCCTCCAGTCGTTAGTTAATTTTCCATAACTTCGTTCCGACGAAACTTTAGCGACACAAGTCCTTCCTTAATTAAAACTGGTTTATTCTTTCCGAATACAACTTTACGATACACTTAATTTCAACAGTCGCTCTATAACAAACGCTATAACAACGAACGTCTCACGTGCTCAACTTCAATAATACTCAGTTCAATTACACACTATCTGACTGCAGTTCAATTACTCATTACCTCGTCAGTTGTGACCATCTTATATATACCAGACTACCCCCAATCTAGTAGTCTCCCGATAATTTACGAAGGTTCGAGAGAAGGAGTGGCATGATACTAGTCACGTGACCTCGCTGACGCAACAATAGTATATAACCTTAGAAATAACCAAATCCGGCGAACCTCGTGAAATATTATTAGATTGACGGTCGAAAATATTGTTAATAGCGATGGTACCCAACTGATTAAACAATACTTTCTAATCTCTTTATAAGTAAGAACGTAATAAAGCTTTTAAAAGTACAAGGTGAGCACCCCCCCCCTACTCAAGTAAAGATAGTGTACATGAAAGAATAATTTATTGTATATTGACACAGATTAACAAAAGGTTCGATTAATAATCCAGAATGTCTGTCTGGCCTTCATTTTCATCATATAGGATGATACGTCTCCATGTGCGATGTTAAGTCCTCCTTAGCATATTAGGAGTGACTCTTAGCGAAAATTTCACCATTTTTTTTGCTTCAAAGCGTCAGTTGTTTCGTATCGTTCCTTTGCCACAATCTGTTTGATAAATTCCCACAGTGAATTGTCACATTAACTTTAAATAAGGGGGTGTCCAGTCTTTTGCCCACCTTATATCTTTAAATAAGGGGGTGTCCAGTCTTTTGCCCACCTTATATATTTAACTTGCTATACTCTACTAGATTGATTTTTAGTTCCGCTCTAAGTGGGTAGCTTGCCCTGATTAGAAGTTCATATTAATCATAAAGAAGTTTTTTTCACGTACCAAACGTGGGTAAATAGTGTGCCTACTTTTCGGGCGTGGAAATGTTGGAACAAAACTGTGTCTTGCTAGTGTTATAAAAACAGAGTGAAGGAAATATTATCTTTCAAGTAATATTCTTAATTTATTTCAGTAAATTAGTATTAGAGAATTCACTGAATACAAAAAAGCGTTAAAGATTGGAGCTCAGGTCAAAGTATAATGTTACGTCTCCGTTTGTTAATTG
>NW_013667395.1:121733-126373 GCF_000517525.1 Limulus polyphemus
CGATGACGCAACAATAAATATAACTATTTTCGAGATAACCAAAAGAATAAATATTACGTATTGTGTGGGGGGACTGTTTCATGGAGTTATACAGGTGTTATGGCAACAATATTATTAGTAAGTATCAGTTAAATAATGATTTTTATGTTTTATTTACAATTCATCGTGCACTTTATTCTGTGTTTACTATTCTACCATTTTTTTATTTTTTATTTGTCATATTAGTGTCTGTTGTGTAAAATTTAAAAAAAAAGTAATAACACTTCCTATACAAATGAGTCATGAACCAATTGTTTTCGAATTTTATAGCGGAAGTGTGTACATGTACATTAAGAAATTAGGGCGCCATGTGTAAAATGAATTATCATTGTAAAAACAATTCTGAGATATACATGTTTCTATTGTTATTATTACTGCAACAGATTGAATCACATGTAACCGGAAAATACACCGGTAGTTTGATGCTGTTGTCTGTACTTATCGTTTAACGTTATCATAAATAGCACGAACCAAACTAATCTTTGGTTGGTTCGTGTTAGTGGCTTTTCTAGTTAACAAACTTTGGCATAAAGCCGTTTACATCCTTCTATTTCTATATATGTCTGTCTGTCATTCGATCGGTTCCTCTGTCTGCTTAAAATATACCCACCATGGTATGAATTGAGAAAATTACAGGCAGTAGACTAAACGTACAGAAAAGGTTAATTGGTTTTATCACCCAACTATCCTCATCCCACTTCAGAATATTAATATGATTTACGTAGAGTTTTCTTGACCTCCAGGACCTAAAGCATACTTATATAGTTTTGTACATATAAATTATAATGGTTTAGAATCAGTTAAAAATGTCTGTGACCTTGTTCTGTTGATCCCCATTTTTGAGGACATCACAAGTGATACGAATTTGATAAAAACTCTGTCCCAATATTATATAAATGTCAGTTAGACAAACAATGCCCCCCCCCCCCAGTGGCTCAGCGGTATGTCTGTTGACTTACAACGCTAAAAACCGGGTTTCAATACCCGTGGTGGGCACAGCACAGATAGCCCATTATGTATCTTTGCGCTTAATTACAAACAAATAGACGAACAAAAAAATTTCACTTTCCTATCGAAAATAACTTCAAATCTCTGTAGATATTTTATTTTCTTAAATGTTTTGATATCTCAGATATACATTTATTTTTCTGTGAGTAAAAGCTAAGAAAACAAGTGCTCCAAATAACAGAAAATGTACTCAGTAAAATCAATTATATGAAGATTGTGTGTTTTTAGATACTACAGAAATAAACCAATGAACACGGACCTAAGTGTCAACAGGCTATTTATAAATCGATTGTAATTTGACAGCTTTGAATATTTGGTGTCCTTATGAAAATAATGATCTATTGTATGTTGTAGCGACTGGATTAGTCTACAAATCTAGCAAGAAAGTATAAATATTTTATGAAATATTTGTGGATGCATGTATGTGAGTCGACTGTTCTTACGTTTCCGTTTTATTATTTATGGTGTTTTAATATTTCAAAACGTTCACAGTATAGTGATTCAGAAAATAATAATAAGTAGTTATAGTTGTATATTACATTGTTCCTTTTGTACCCGTTTTGTGCTTCGTATACATTCCCAACACTTTCGCACTCGATGTAGTAGTCTAGTGTTTGTGTCGTGAAAATTTGATGCCGAGAAAAATAGGAGCTGTATCCTAAACATTATTTCCAGCATTGCGTTTTGTAATTGTTTATTTAGGTATCACACGCTCTTCGGATTTCCAATGAAAAGCTGCGTGCTACAATGACGTCATTCTGACGTAAACTTCCGTTACTTATGATGCATTAATATAACATTTGTGTTCGCTTTCAAGATATAACGCTATCTGTGACTTTTTTGTGTGGTATTTAACAGATGAAGAAAGGG
This sequence comes from Limulus polyphemus, assembly GCF_000517525.1. Lineage (NCBI taxonomy): Eukaryota > Metazoa > Arthropoda > Merostomata > Xiphosura > Limulidae > Limulus > Limulus polyphemus. Next base: position 123,651 of record NW_013667395.1, read on the forward strand.
TTATTTTCGGTCAAATAGATGTCCTAGTCAATTTCATTTTCACTTGAACATGAACTTAGATTTTTAATATTTTTCTTGAAAATTTTCCAAAATACACGCTCGTGAAATAAACATAACATTTTCATTCACGGAAAATTTGCTGTCAAGTATTAGGTTTAAAAGATTTTTTGCTATTATGTGTGACGGTTAACGCCTATCGATAAAAATATGTTTCTTTTTTTAAAACAACGATATTTTGGGAAGTATAGAATATATGTGAAATTCATAGCACTTTGTAATTTAGTGGTAAATTGGACCCTGTCTTCTTTCACTCAAACACTTGTGTGATATCAGTTAAAACTGTTTATTTAGGAGATAAAATCGAAACATTCTATGACTAATAATATGTTCACGAGTATGATCTGATTTTTATTAAGAGGCTTCATTGTTCTAAATCCAGCAAACTTTTGTTTTTTGAGAAATGAACTCTTGCTCTGCAAAAAAAAAGTTTATTTATAAAAGGAAAATTTTAAACTAGTATATTAATTATATATACACGATAAGTTCTCTGGCCGCAAAATAATTTATTTTATCATTTCCCTCATATATATATACATAGGAGGGGATTGATTAAATATTTTGCAATCAGTGAGTGTACCGTGTTTGTATCTATATGTGTATATGTTCTCAACCCCGAGATTATCACCAGTTTCGTGACTTAGTAGTCACACTTCAGTATATTCTGCAAAACCTGTGCATTAGGAAGATTTAAAACAAAATAGACCTTATAATAAAAATACCATAAAATATATTAGAAATAAAATAATGTATTTAATATTCCAAAACAAAAAAAATATTACAAAAATATAAAAAAACGTGTCAGTTTTGAAACACACCAAACTTCTTTCTCAGGCTGGACATATATAACGGAAGAGAGGCAAATTAAAGTTGATGTCACGTGACTTTTATCACACACACACACACACACACAAACACGACATTTTTCCAACCTCCAATAGGTAAAATTGAAGTAAGGTCGAACGACTGCGAAATTTGACTTGAATCAATTGAACCTTTTGAAAATAACTTGTTTACTGACATATTAGAACAGAAGGTTCTATATTACCTAATACAGTAACCTATATATACGTGTGTGAATTTTATATCTTTGTTGGTTGTATATCGCCGTATGGAGCAGTTGACATGTTAGAAATTAACTGTATTTTTTCCTCAGATTTCACATACTACTAGTTTATGTTATTTCTTTCGCTGTTAATTAGAATACTAACGAAAGCGGCTTCAAAGATCAGAACGAGTAATTTAATATCTACCCTAGTTTGATAGAGTTCAGGAAGTGTTGGTGTGATTGATGTGGAGATACTTTGACTTGTTCGTGATCAACCTTTGGTCTAACCTCTCTAGTCTTCTCTGGAAGCTTTGCCTTTTCGCGTAAAAATTTAATTAATTGCGAAATAACCCTCTTGCCGGTTTCGGATATAAATACATAATATACATGTATGTATCCTTGACTCTGGTGACTTGTTATGAATTATATTTATAAATTTTGTATTTGTTGCAATAAAACATTCTTCTTTGACCTATCGTTTACGAGACTGTTTTAGTTTGATAATTCTTTCAGTCCAACGTATTTATATATATATATATATATATATATTGTTTTTTCTTTACTCGGAATCATTGGTTTTACAGTGATACTAATAAGAAATAAAATATTTTTGATCTTAAAGTTGGCATTTAATATTAAAATCAAAACAAAAAATTATCATAAGTGATGCTTCGGAAATGAAGATCTCAAACAAGGAAAAAAAATTGGCCAAATGCTCATTTTCATAACATTTTAGCATTTTATATGTTAAAGCCAAATTTGTGCTTATTTCTTGGTAAAAAAAATGCATGTAACCACTTAAGAAATAGGTTAGTTAAGATGCAAGTATTGCCACACCGTAGACTTAAGTGCTAATAAAGTGTCACATGGCTGATTAAATGGCAGTAGTTGTCTCTTTTGTTAATCACTGTATCTCTATTAAGCTACACGGTGTTAAAAAAGAAGGACAAGTCGCGGGTTATACACATCCGGTGAAACTTGTTATCCTTGCTACTAATCTACAAGGACTAGTTTCTACAATCCATGCGTAGCAAACTATTATTGTCATTTTTAAAAACAGACCTTCTTCACTTCAGCAGTTTTTGTGTTTTATGTTTCTCAATTTTGGTGAAATAAATTATACAATATGTTCAGCTAGAATGTAATCACCTGGTGAAGCATCATTTAAAACGTGAGAACTTTAGATTACTTAAGTGATTAAAAAATACAGGAAATTTCCAGTTTTATTCCAGACACACAAACCAGTTAAACAATAACTAGAATCGTAAACTAATATCTGTGTTAACGTGCACGTTCTCCTTACTGGCAAAGCTCACCTTTGTGACTTTCCTGCAATATCAAAAAAGGTTTTTGTTGACTCTTATAGTTAACTGCTATGTCATCATGGTTGTATAATGATATATTGATAGTTGTGTCGTCATGTTGAAATTCCCACGAGTAACTACAAACATTTCATAATGAATAATATAGAGAACGTGTTTGATGTTGAGTAATATAGTTAGCGTATTTCACACTGACTTCCTCGCGATAGGAACCCGACAGACGTGTTGAATTGACAATATTGTTACGTCTCCGTTCGTTAGTTAATTTTCCGTAACTTCGTTCCGACGAAACTTTA
>NW_013667395.1:126654-128910 GCF_000517525.1 Limulus polyphemus
TATGTACAATGTAGCTTTTTCAATATTGTAAACACACGCCGTGTTAATATATAAACGAGTATGTGCGATTTTTAAACTTCCTACAATATAAACGTAAGCGTGTTGTGTTGAACAAGTAATAATGTGTCATGTCTATTCCATCTTAATTTGAATATTGTTGTATGGTGCTAAAAATCTCGATTATACAGTATAAACTCCACCACGATATACGCACATGAGTCGTCACGTGTTGAATATATTATTTTACCAGTGCAGGCTTCACCGTATGAATGTATTTGTGTACTGTTTAAAATGTTGTTTGGAAGAACAGATCCACTTAATACATACGCTTGCACTGTTGGCTTCTCACGATATAAAATTTCACAATGAAGTAGCGCAATGATTTTTTTTATATAGAATAAACTCCAGAAAATCGCAACATTTATGCTTTAGTATGAATTGTTGATGACATAAGATAACCCTAAATATGCCCTATATAGGTGAATAATTAATAGGCATATAGCAGATTGGTGGACATTATATATTTTCCTCTGTAATAGACAGTAGATGTGTAACTATGTGTATAGATTTTGTTTATTTGCTTCAGAAATTGCCGTCTCTGATTCTGAATTCATGGATTAGAGAGAAGGCAGCTACTCAACATCACTCGCCAACAACTCTTGGGCTGCTTTTGTGTGAACGAATAACTAGATCTGCATTCACTCACAACGCTAAATGACACACCGAGTAGCTCGCCATTTGACAGATAGGTCTTCATTATGCCTAAATCATATCTCGGTTGATAATATCTAAATAAAAACAAATGATAGAAGTAATATATTCTTAGCCTGACAACAATTTCCCGCTCGCCACGTTATTATATATTGTTATATATCTGCTTGTTTGTTAATTTCCGGTATACATTTTTTCTGAGGAACTTCAGCGATACAAGTCTCTTCTTGATTAAAACTAGTTCATTCTTTCATGATACAAACTTTGTAATACACAGAATTTCCACAGTCAGGACGTTTTTAAACTTAACTACTTTTATAATACACGCTATAAACCACAGCGATTCACAATCTCGAAAACACACACTAGTCGACACAGAATTGTAAATTGCAAGGAACTCTTTTCATTCATTCATGCTGCAGGCTTTCACAGCCAGGCTTATATACTAAAAAAAGGGCGTCTCGAACGCACTAGGAAATTCATGATCATTCGAGAAACTCCAGCGCGCATGCTCCCAGCGTCAGGCGACTTCCGCTGACGTAACAATATATATATTCCGTTGGGGTGTGGGCCTAAACAAAATTGTGATAACAAAGATCGCTGTGCTTTTTTTTAGACCCTTGTTGTTGTTTTTTTAAAGTAGGGGGAAGAGAGATTAGATGATTCATCCAATTTGTCATTTAACTAAATAATAATCCATGGCTTCCAGATTAAGTTTGCCAAGTTTATCATACGAAAGTGAAAGTCTTCTCATTATCCAAGTCATTTCATTGAACTCTTAAAATCCTTGTGTTTATGATATAGTTTTAATAATCTGTGCATCTTAAACACAACATTCTAACAGGGTCGTGAAATTCATATCGCCCGACGCTAGGCTAGGAACAAGTCTTATCGATATACTCTGCCCGTTGGACAAGTAATTTATTTTTCTAATCATTCATGTTTTTGCTTAAAAAAAAAAAAACATGTAGATTTCTAAGGAGGCAGGCAAGTTTCTGTAGGTTCTGAACTCCAGAAACCTAAAAATGTGCACCTCTAAACCTCGAACTAAAAATATAAATTCAAATATACTGTTGTAACGTTGTTCTTTTGTTGGGCGGGTTCTTTTAAATTATTTGGTGAAAATAATTCCACGACCACTTCACCTAACGAGAAAAAATTAGTTTATTTCTTCCTTAACGTTTCTACAGCTTTGTACACTTATAACTTGTAGGCCTAAGTTTGAAATTACATTCAAAAAAGTACCTTGCTAATGGTATATGACTAACGTAAAAAGTAAATTTACTGATACTGAATATACGCCATAACTAGAACTGATCAATTACGTCATTTTTCTAAATTGAATAATTCATTGCTCGCCGCTTTCGTATTTATAACATAGCCTTGTTTTTAGACACTTCTTAAAGTCTCCCAATCAGTATATTCCCGAACGTTCTAGGTCTAACTTAACGTCAGGTGTCCTTTAGCTAACATATTGTTACGTCTCCGTTTGTTAATTAACTTTCCGTAACTTTGTTCCAACGAAACTTTAACGACACAAGTCTT
>NW_013667395.1:129724-132411 GCF_000517525.1 Limulus polyphemus
TTTTCCCCTCTTATATATACCAGCCTACCCTACTAGTAAATACTAGAGCATTCGCCAAAGTACATGATAATTCTAGAAACGTTGCGTCACTGTAGTCATGTGACTGCTGACGCAACAATATGAATTTAAACATAAAAAAAAGCTTACAATAGTACATATCCATTTAACTCAAAAACCCCCCAATTACATGCACAATAAAAATAAATAAAGGTAAATTAACGCCACAATTTTATTACATTGCTTTTATCTTCAGTAGGAGCCCAGTAGTTACTTGTGATAGGGACCTTGAAAAGGAATGCATTCTGTGAAATGTGTTCACTTTAACTCTTACTGGGCATATGTTCAATGGAAGTAGCTAGATAGGATGCTGAAGCCAACTAGCGTTTTAAATAATTTTGAAAATAACAATATTTCTTACGAATTCTGAACTCAAATAACTCGTACAAGTAATTTTTAAGAATTAGAGATTTATCACAATTGATTGCTATTTACATTGTACAATATTTTAAGTACATGTATATAGAATTGATCTACTCCTATAATTTCATAGCTATCCATTTCAGTATTTCTCTGATAAGCACTTTTTATCAGTGAAATCGTTACTGTTCACCATTTCCAGGTCAAAATACAATATAATAATGACTTTCGAATAATACATGTTCAAAAAATCTTAAACTTAAGATTATTTCAGTTTATAAATTTCATAGTGAATAAAATCTAATAAAGGAGAACAGTGTTTTTTTTCTCCTGTGTTTAGGATTATGTTACATCAGCTTGTGTAAACATATAAATTGATTAAATTATGATTAAAAAATATTTTTATGTATTAAGTGTTGTATAATAAGTATTGTTACGACAGCGGAAGTCATGTGACGCTGGTAACAGGTCATGAGATTCTCGAATGATCTTGAATTGTCCTGGCAACTCTAGTCTGTTCCAGGCTCCCTCTTTTTTAGTATTGTTACGTCTCTGTTCGTTAGTTAATTTTCCGTAAATTCGTTCCGAAGAAACTCTAGCGACACAAGTCCTTTCTTAAATAAAACTGGTTTATTCTTTCCGAACACAACTTTACGATACACTTAATTTCAACAGTCGCTCTATAACAAACGCTAGAAAGTCTCACGTGCTCGTGCTCGACAATACTCAATTACACACTCTCTGACTGCAGTTCAATTACTCATTACCTACACATTGTCCTGTCACGTTGTGACCATCTTATATATAACAGACTATCCCCAATCTAGTAATCTCCCGACAATTCACGAACGTTCGAGAAAGAAGTGGCGTGATACTAGTCACGTGACCTCGCTGACGCAACAGTATATAAGGAAAATAAAGCAGAATGATATAGATAGAGATAATCGAGTCAAGCCGTAAGTAAAGTGTATGAATCACTGCGATTTATAGCGTGTGTTCATAAAAGTAGTCAAGTTTAAAGTGACTGTGGAAATTCTATGTATTGCAAAGTTGTATCGAGAAAGAATAAAGTAGTTTTAATTAAGAAAGGACTTGTATCACTGAAGTTTCTCGGAAAGAATTTCTACTGGAAATTAACAAACAAGCAGATATGCAACAAATTGGTGTCAGAGAGTGGGACAGGAAAAAGAAAAAAAAAGGAAGAACGTGGAAACGAGAGATCAAACTAGAGCTTAGCAGATTTGATGGGAGCAATACAAGAACAGCAAAAGAAACAAGAAGAACCAGAAAGTAAACAAGAAAAGAAACAAGAAGAGAGACAACAGCAATTGCAAGAAAACCTGCAACAGTGGCAGTTCAAACAGCAACAGAAAGAAGAAAAGAGATTACAGCAGTTGTTGGAGGAAAAAGAAAAGAAACAAGAAGAACGAGAAAAGAAACTAGAAGAAAGATTACATCAGTTGTTGGAGGAAAAAGAAAAGGAACAAGAAGAACCAGAAAAGAAACAAGAAGAGAGACAACAGCAGTAGCAAGAAAACCTGACACAGTGGCAACTGGAACAAGAAAGGAAACAGGATGAAAGTCTCCAACAGTTACAGGAAAGTCAGCAGCAACTATAGGAAAGTCAACAACAGTGACAAGAAGTGAAATTTCAAAGTGAATTAAATACATTAAAGGACGATCTGTTGTCTTTTACACAAGGAGGATATATTAGTCATGGACGTAATCAGCCTCAGACAATGGAAAGTCCCTTCCAGACCCCACAGCTAAACCCTAATGCAGACATCTTCAGTCCTGCTAGAAGTTACATCCCAGATATGAATGTCAGCAATAGGGGTGATCCAGTATGTAGGAAGCCACAGGAATTCGATGGGAAGGCACGGTGGGAAGCATATAGAGCACAATTTGAGCTACAGGCAGAAATGAATGGATGGACAGAGGAGCAGAAAGCAGTATATCTGGCAAAGAGCTTGAAGGGACAACCACTGTAAATACTTCGACAGTTGTCAGAAAACGACAGACACAATTATAGAGCACTGGTAGCGGCTCTAGAACTCAGGTATGGAACCCAAAATCAGTCTGAAGTATACAGGGCTAGGTTTAGGATGAGAGTCCATGCTAAAGGGGAGAGCCTGCAATGTCCTCAAGCTGTCGCTGAGGGCATAAGTTTGTAGATGCCTTGGACAGTACACAACTGAAGATACAAATGAAGCAAGCACACCACTCTACTATACAAGATGCAATCGCCAGAGCTCTTGAATCTGAATCTT
>NW_013667395.1:132421-134091 GCF_000517525.1 Limulus polyphemus
GCACAAGAGAGCTCAATCCTGGAAACTTACAACACAGGGAAGATGCCACAGCAGGAAAGGACTGCTACCCAGAAAGGTTGTTGGAACTGTGGAGAGCAAGGACATATGAGGAGCCAGTGTAAGAAGAATACTACAAATAAGTCAGCCTCAGGGAAACCAGTAGTGGTTGATGTTAAGGGATGTCCACCAACCCCCATTGTGAAGGTCCCAACAGCTAAGTGTAAAATACCAAGCACACATAGTGTCTATGTGACAGGAAAGCTGGATGGCCAAAAGTGCAACTTTGTCATAGATTCTGCATCTCAGCAAACCTTTGTGAGTATCAAGGTGCTGGATCACAAAGGAGTACCAGAAGCCATACAGAAGCTCTGTGGTGTGACAGAACATTATACAAATTTCTGGGGACCAGTGTGGGTAACTATTGAGCTCATGGGCATAAAGGACAGATAGAAAGTATACTTGGCTGACATTGAAGACCCATGCATACTAGGGTTGGACTACTTACTACCGAGGAAGTGTGTAGTTAATTTTGATAAAATGACGTTTGGGAACAACAAAGGCCAAATCCCGGTAAGTGTTAAAAGGGAGGTTGAACTAACCAGGTGCCATCAAACTGAAGTCAAAGTGACTGAAGGAGTTGATAATGGTGAAGTGGAACCAGGTATGGATATTAAAGCAGAGTGTTTTGCGCCCTGCTTGGGAGAAGGTGTCTAGTCTAAGCCCTGTGACAAAGAACTATTGGGCACAATGGGACCAGCTGAAGCTTGAAGATGATATTCTTGTCGGGAGATGGGAAACTACAGATGGGAAAGTGACGATTTGGCAAACAGTTATACCGAGGAAGTTAAGGGAAGTTATGCTGTATCAATCCCATGATACTTTAATAGGAGGACATCTCAGAGTTAAGAAAACATTGTGTCACCTACGACAGAGATTTTACTGGATAGGTATGAGGAATGAAGATGTGGAAGAATGGTGCAGAACATGCAGTACATGTAGTGCTAAAAGGGGACCCAAGCATAAGGGACGCTCACCTTATGAAGAGTTGCCTGAAAATGTGTCAGAGTTTGTGAAAATGTTATCGGAAAGGATGGATGATATTCGCCATCAAGTGCGTTGAAACTTGAAAACGTCTGCTGATTCGATGAAGTTATCTTATGATAAGAGATCTACTGAAGTCAGCTTTGTACCACTTGACAAGCTGTGGTTGTATAACCCCAGGAAGACCAAAGGAAAGTCTCCTAAGTTGTCTTCTCCATGGGAAGCCCCATGACATAGTGGATCGTCTCTCAGACGTGACTTTCTGGGTAAAATGTGGTCGGCGAGGTAAGCCAAAGTTGGTGCATGCCAACAGACTTTGGCATTATCACGGTCCAGGACATTTCAGTTGGGATAAAGTGAACAACGGAACAAATGACGCCACGGAAGACGTGTCACCTGAGAAAGCCACTGTCGAAGAAGAAACTATTCGGTTTTGAGAAGGGAAACAGTGAAACCCTTGATGAAGTTACTACCACTGATGTGACTGTTACCAATGCTAGGACGTTTCCTGATGAAGCAGATGAACCCCACTTGAAGCAGAAGCCAACGAGATGGAGACCAGTATGGAAGAAGATATGTCGCGTAAAATTAAGAGACTTTGTTGAATTGTAATTTTGTGTTTATAATTC
>NW_013667395.1:134626-141171 GCF_000517525.1 Limulus polyphemus
AAGAAGGGGCAGTGTTACGATAATGGGGGTCACGTGATGAGTATTCTAGAAGACTCGCGATAAACGTTAGTGTGTTACGACAGCGGAAGTCAAGTGACGCTGGTAGCACGTGTTGAGTGCCTAGAAAGCTCTAAAAGAGGCGATATTATCATATATAAGTGCACTAGACAGAGAGAGAAGAGAGAGAGTGGGGAACCAAGGACAGCGGTTACGGTCGGCGGGAACCGAGGATAGCAGAAACAGAGATCAGAACTATAGTTGCTGACAGGCGGAAATAGAGACGGACAATTGAGTCAAGCACGGTAGAAAATGAGTGAATTTTTGTGAACTATAGTGTGTGTAACTGTGAAAATTAAGTGTATTGCAAAGTTGTATCGAAGAAGAATAAACGAGTTTTATTTAAGAAAGGACTTGTATTGCAGAAAAAATAACAAACAAACATACAGAGACGTAACAGTATTATGAGTTTCATATGAAACATATTTCCTTTGTAGAAGCAAGCAAGACAAAACACTACAAACTATAATTAATTTGGATAAATAAGGTTTCTACTGTCTCTATGTACTCCCTAGCAGAACTGTAACAAAGGGATGATAAGATGGTTTTAAAATGGTTACTTTTCCAAATAAATTGAAAATTTACTCTATTTTGTCGTTACATCCAGTCTACAAAATGCACTTTCACATTTGTGAAATAGTGAGCATGCATGCACAACGATTTCTACTTTTCATTTAATTATATAGAACTTTCTTAAAGTTTTCTTTATATGTAAAATTAACATATCATTTATCTTGCTTTCAACAACCAGCAGGAACTATAAATGTTGATAATTAGCCATATGACTTCACTTGTTCATGATGAATCCCAATAATTAAAAAAAAGGTAACAGGTCAACAAGCTTCCGCTGACCAAGTAAAACTAAAAGCATGCAGATAACTAAGATGCAGAATCTATGACAAAGTTGCACCTCTGGCCATCCAGCTTTCCTGTCACATGGACACTATGTGTGCTTGGTATTTTACACCTAGCTGTTGGGACTTTCATGATGGGGTTGGTGAGTGTCCCTCAGTGCCAACCACTACTGGTGTCCTTGAGGCTGACCTGTTGGCAATATTCTTCTTACACTTGCTCCTCATATGTCCTTGCTTTCCACAGCTCAACCAACCTTTCTGGGTAGCAACCTTTCCTTCCATGGCATCTTCCTGTGTTGAAGTTTCCAGCATTGAGCTCTCTTGTGCCCAGGTTTGTTACAGTGCCAGCAAAGTTCCTCAAACTTCTCTGAAAGCTGACCTTTTCTGGCCTTGAATCCTGATGACTGTACCAACCTTGTTACCTCTGTGCTGGACTTAACGTAGGATTTAAATTCAAGAGCTCTGACCATTGCATCCTACATAGTAGAGGGGTGTGCTTGCTTCACTTGTATTTTCAGTTGTGGACTGTCCAAGGCGTCTACAAACTGATCTCTCAGCAACAACTTGAGGAGATCGGGTGGTGCAGTTGGGTAGGCCTTGTGTGCCATACTTTCCAAGTCCTGTGCCAGCTCTTGCATGCTCTCCCCTTTAGCACGGACTCTCGTCCTAAACCTAGCCCTGTAGACTTCCGACTGATTTTGGGTTTCGTACCTGAGTTCTAGAGCTGCTACCAGTGCTCTATAGTTGTGCCTGTCGTCTGCTGACAACTGTCCAAATATTTCCAGTGGTTGTTCCTTCAAGCTAGTTACCAGATATACTGCTTTCTGCTCCTTTATCCACCTATTCATTTCTGCCAGGAGCTCAAATTGTGCTCTTTGTGCTTCCCATGGTGCCTTCCCATCGAATTCCTGTGGCTTCCTATGTACTGGATCACCCCTATTGCTGAGCTTCATATCTGGGATGTAACTTTTAACAGGACTGAAGATGTCTGCATTAGGGTTTAGCTGCGGGGTCTAGAAGGGGCTTGCTGTTGCCTGGGGCTGAGTAAGTCGATAGTTAATGTATCCTCCTTGTGTAAAAGACAATAAATCATCCTTTAATGTATTTAATTCGCTTTTAAATTTACTAATGTTTTCCGTTTGTACTTCTTGTTTCCTTTCTTGTTCCAGTTGCCACTGCTGTAATTTCTCTTCTTGTTTATTTTCTTTCTCCTCCAAGAACTGCTGTAATCTCTCTTGTCTATTTTGCTGTTCCAGCTGCCACTGTTGCAGGTTTTCTTGCAACTGCTGTTGTCTCTCTTCTTGTTTCTTTTCTTTTTCCTCCAACCACTGCTGTAATCTCTCTTGTTTATTTTCTCGTTCGAGCTGCCACTGTTGCAGGTTTTCTTGCAACTGCTGTTGTCTCTCTTGTTTCTTTTCTCGTTCTTCTTGTTTATTTCTCGTTCGAGCTGCCACTGTTGCAGGTTTTCTTGCATCTGCTGTTGTCCTTCTTCTTGTTTCTTTTCTCGTTCTTCTTGTCCTTTTCTTTTTCCTCCAACCACTGCTGTAATTTCTCTTCTCGTTCTTCTTGTTTCTTTTCTTGTTCTTTTATTGCTGCCATCAAATCTGCTAAGCTGTAGTTTGATTTGCCGCCTCTCGTTTCCATTTTCTTCTTTTTATTTTCTATCCCACTTCTGACACCAATTTGTTACGTCTCTGTATGTTTGTTTGTTAATTTTTCTACGTTACAAGTCCTTTCTTAAATAAAACTTCTTTATTCATCCTCAATACAACTTTGCAATACACTTAATTTTCACAGTTACACACATTATAGTTCACAACAATTCACTCACTTTCTACCGCGCTTGACTCAATTGTCCGTCTCTATCTCTGCCTGTCAGCAACTATAGTTCCGATCTCTGTATCTGCTATCCTCGGTTCCCGACCGTAACCGCTGTCCTTGGTTCCCCACTCTCTCTCTCTCTTCTCTCTCTGTCTAGCGCACTTATATATGATAATACCGCCTCTTCTAGAACTTTCTAGGCACTCAACACGTGATACCAGCGTCACTTGACTTCCGCTGTCGTAACACACTAACGTTTATCGCGAATCTTCTAGAATACTCGTCACGTGACCCCCGCTGTCGTAACAATACCTTTACATCTGTGTAATGTAATATAATGTCATTTCCCCTAGAAAATCATGTTCTTTATGTATAATTAAATAGATGAGATATCACAAATAACATACGAGTCATATAAGATAACAGAATTACATATTTGGTAATGCTTCATGATTACATGGGTAGAGAATACCTGCTTGTATACTTCTAATGGCAAATGTCCACATATCAGTTGTACTCTTGCATTTAAAATGTCATGTGGTTTCTTTTCTGAAAAATTTGAGTTAGGTTTAAGTAACTCTTCTTCTTCAGCTTTTCCCTTTAGCAAGAGTTACCATATTTCATATGTGTTGTTCTCCACTAATCAGTCTTCTGTGTTCATTGCCAGGTCTTCTGCAGTTCCTTTCTTGTTCATGTCGTCTTTAATTCCATCCTTCCAATGCCTTACTTGCCTTTCCTGTCTTCTCTTGTTGGCTATTGGCAGCTCTAATCCTCTTTTTATTGCTTGTTCTTCTTCTCTTCATGTGACTGAACCACCTCAGACTCACTTCTCTTACCTTTTCCTCAATTCTACAGACTCCTGCCATTTCCTTAATTTTCTAATTCGTTCTTTTCTCTTTTTGGTGACACTCTCAACAGCCATTTTAGCATTCTCATTTTTGTTCTTATCAACAAGCCTTCTTCTTTCTTCTTCAGGGTCCAGTTCTTGGCTCAGTAGAGGAGCACTGGTCTAATCATGATCTCCCACAGGGATTCCTTGCATCAATCCTTATTCAAGACATCGATGATAATAATGAACAACAAGGGGCTAATGGCTGACCCTTGGTGCAGCTCAATATTTACTTTAAACTTGTCTATTTCTTCATATACTGTCTTCACAGTTGTTGTCACTCCTTCATAAGTGACTCTCACTAGTCTGATTAGCTTTTTGGGTACTCTTTTCTTTCAGAAGCATCAGTATATCAATTCTCATGGTACCCTGACATATGCTTTCTCCAAACTTACAAATGCATGGTATAGCTTGTTTCCTTCTAGGTACTTTTCCTGTAACTGTTACAAAATGAAGATTGTATCTATTGTTCCTTTCCCAGGCCAAAACCCAAACTGTATTTTTCAATGTTTATGACCTCCTTTATTCTCTTTTCTAGTACCTTTTCTTTCACTTTCATGCTCCACCAGTTATATTCCTCTACAGTTTTCACATTTTAGAGCATCTCCTTTCTACTTATAGATGGGTATCAATAGGCTCTCTCTTTCATCCTGATGTTCTTCAACAGGGTCCATACATACTCAACTCCATCATTTAGTGTCTTTACCATCTCAATGACAATCTTTGATGGACCTCCCACCTTGTCTGTCTTCATTTTTTTATTGCTTTTTTGATCTCCACTCTACTAACATCCAGTACTGGGCCTCTATTGTTGTTGCCTGCTTCTTCTGCTTCAGTTTTGGTGCCTAGTAGTTCATGTTAGTACTGTTTCCATCTCTGTTTTACTGACTTTTCAGTTGCCAGGAGGTTCCCCTTTATTGTCCTTAATTACTTTGATCACTGGGATGTCTCTCTCTTTGCCACTTCCCTTTGTTTGGCTATTCTGTATACCATCTTCTTCCCTTCTGGTGTCTCCATGTTGTCATACCAATTTTTAATTGTCTCAATATTTGCCACTGCTACCACTCTCTTCCCCTCCTTTTTTGAACTCCATTCTTGAATAGTCATCCTTCTTTATCTGCTATTCTTTGAAGGCCTTCTTCTTTTCATTGATGGTTTGCTGTACTTTTTCACTCCATCACCATGCTTACTTTTTTTTGGATCCATGTATTTTTGTTTTGCTTTAAATGTTTTCTGCCTCTTAGGTTTAATTAACGTTATGTATAAAAAAAAATAATAAAATGTTTCTTTTCACATCATTTCTTGTACTTAAATATTATGTATTTTACAGAGTAGTGTAAATAAATTTGTTGTTGTTTTAGCCATGAAACAAAAACCACCACATGGAAAGATCCCCGTAAAAATCTTAGTGTTGGAGCTTTGACTACACCGAGAAGTTCTAACCTTTTAGTATCAACTTCCACTTCTGGTTCAAACATACCACCAATAAACCTAGGTCCACTTCCTGAAGGCTGGGAACAGGCATGTACACCAGAAGGTGAAGTGTATTTTATTAATCATAACGACTGCACCACATCTTGGCTGGATCCCCGATTAAGTAAGTAATTTGTTTGTCTTTGTTGCTTAGTAACTGATTCATTTATTTTGTCTTTCTAAGGCCTTTTACTTATAATTATTTATTCCATTTACATTTTTACTTTATTTATTTGATTTTTTCTCTTGTAATTTATCTATTCAGTCCTTTATTCTTTAATTTTTATTATTTTATTCAACCATTTCTTGTTAATTTATTCCACTCACTCTTCTCTTCTTTTTTTATTAATATTCATTATTTACTTATTTTTATTTTATACGTCTATTCCTTCTTTCCTTTATAGAATCCTCACTTTCTTTTTTTTATCTTGCAATTTCATCCTTTATTTCATTAAGCCATTAAATTCTTCAGAAATATGTTGATATTCTTTTCTTATGTAATTATTAATTCCTTAAAAAATATTAGTACATTCATTTAACTGTTTTAGTTATTTTGAAATTACATCATTGTGAATAATCAGTGTATTTAGTACTTTCTAATATTTTGACATATTCATGTTACTACTATTTGTATAGTTTTTACTTTCCTTCTCCACTATTATAGTGTTGATTCTTTCATTCTTAGTATTTGATCTGTTATGAATATCTTAATTTTAATTTTGTCTAATGACACTCTTTTTTTAGTATTTTTCCTGATAATTATTTTTTACTTTCTTATTTTAATCATCAATGGCTCACTTGTTTGTTCTTTTGTAAATGAATATTCAGGTTGATAACAAAAACACTTGATAATAGTCTTGCCAGACATATAGTGTTATTATTCAAATTTAATATAAAATGTTTGTAGTTCTTAGTACAAAAAATACATTAAGTGCAGCTCAAAAGTAGAAAAATAACCAAAATTATTATTATTTTCTCTAAAAGTAAATTGTTGTTTTTCTGTAATAAAATACCTTTATGTTACTATTTTCTTGCTCTCATCTCAGCATTGAAAAATCATCTTTAACCTGATTTGTTTCATTGGTAAGCTTCAAACTTTGTGAATTGACTTTTGATCAATAGTTTATTAATTTCCTAGCCTTTTTAGTTATTGGTAAGAAATATAACTTTTGGGTCTTGCCACACCTGTAATGTGACCTCATTTTTCTATATTAGGAAAGACATTTCAATTTTCTGCGATGCTTTTATTGAACCTTCTTTGAGTTCAATTCATGAAGATAAACATTTTCTTATTAGCCTACTTTCAGAGACATGACATAAATTGGCTGTTAAAGTAATAACAATTTTAACACTGACATTATATTAACAAAAATTTATAATGCTGTTACGTCTCCATTTGTTAATTGATTTCCCGTCACTTTGTTCCGACGAAACTTTAGCGACACAAGTCC
>NW_013667395.1:141494-154587 GCF_000517525.1 Limulus polyphemus
ACACACGTTGTTACCGTCACGTTGTGACCATCTTATATATACCAGTCTACCCTATATCTAGTAATCTCCCGACAATTCACGAAGGTACAAGATAGTTCTAGAAACGTGGCGTGACACTAGTCACGTGACCTCGCTGACGCAACAATGCTAAGTTACCAGTTCTTGAATTTTATGAATGTTGGTTTCAGTAGTAGCTTGATATTTTTAAGAATCTTAATTACCATATTAAGAGCATAATAACCTTCTAACCATCAACACCATGTCAACAATTGAAGTTTATTATGTTAAAACATTTTTTTATCTCAAAGAAGCTTTCAATGTTATCAACTTGTGGAAGTGTGATTACCAAGTTGATCAACTACTGAATTATAGCATGTGAAGAACCTGTAGAAGTTTCTTGTGTTAACAAACTTTTCAAGTCTTGAAGAAACTTTACCATGTTAGCATTATATAAAAGTTTAATTACCATGTTAACTAAATGTATAGTTTTATTGTGTTAAAAATGTCTAAAAGTTCAATATGCTTATAATTTTTTTTTAATTTTGAAGAAAGTTACCATGTTAACAACTTGTTCAAACCTTGTAAAAGTTTACTTTAATATGTTAACAGCTTGATGTAGTTTACCATATCAACAACCATTGAAACTTCTACAAACTCAACTTAGTAGAAGAGTTAGAAATAAAATAGTATTGGGATGATACCAATCGTTTTCTTTTAAATACACTACAGTGACTTAAATTTGATTTTTTTTTACCATGCTTCCCCAGCTGATACAAAAAAAAAACGGGTTGATGGTACCATGAGTAGCATCAATCAAGTTTATAACTTAGACAACTTTACCCACGAAAATGAAGAAAATCTTAAATTCTGTAACTTTCTGTCATTTAAATTAATCACATGTTTTATAATATTTTATAATTACATTTATTTTCTTACCTGTTTCTGGTTTATTTATCAGCTCTACAGCTGGGAAGATTACCATTAATGCAGAGTCCTCATCATGGTCTTCAGCAACCGACCATGCCATCCTCACAACAGCTAGGCCAGCAGCAACCACAGGTAAGATAACCATTTGTGCAAAAAATGTTCATTGAAAACAGTTTCAAGAAACTAGTTATGTTTATATCATGTAGCATTAATGATTACAGACCAACTGAGCTACTTCCACTATGGGTTAACAAGTTAGATAGAGAAGGAATCAATATGTTTGTAAGCAAAGAACTATATTAGGAGATATGCATTTTGATTTGTAGCTTCTATTATATATATATATATATATATATTCAATGTAGGTGATAAAGAAGCAATTTCTATCTTTTAATAGATTAATTAATAGTTTTGTACTTGATACACATGAGCAACAAAAGTTCACATAATGTGAAGGTTTCTTATATATTTCTCCTCAGGTGTCATGCACATGTATGTCTAGGCACATGTTGAACTTATCACTATATAAATGTATGTGTACTTCTTTTTGAAATAGGTGCAGGCCAATTCAACAGGAACTCAGTCTTGTGTTCAGAACAATGCAGCATCTGCTTCAATATCAGCTGCAGTGACCACTGTGGCAGGATCGGTGAACAGTCAGCTGAATCTACAACAGCAGCAGCAACAGCAAAAACAAAGACTCCACAGACTCCAGTTGGAGCGAGAACGTCTCCGGCTCAGGCAGCAAGAAATACTTAGACAGGTAAACATTTTTTTTAGTATTATCAAAAGTAACTCAATGGCTGTTTATCACTGAAAAATACCCTTAAACTTGTATTCAGTTTATGGTCCAGTTGGCTCTTGTTTTCAGGAAAAGTGTGTAAAGAAGTGAACTGACTTATTTATTACAATGTTTGTAATTAGATTTTATTGCACCTAGTAGACTTTATAAATTATGAAAATTTAATGTTTTGATATTAAGTGAGTAAAAAAAAGGCACAGAATAGTAATGATAAATTATTAAAGTTCACTGCAAAATGCCAGTAAGTTGTAATTTGTTGTTTCTGTGGTGCTATCTTATGTTACTATTCTGTGGTACTAAGTGCTATTAACCATTGTTATAATATTTCACTATGTGTAACAAACTATTAATAAGTTACCACACTGAAGTATGGCAAAAAAGTACAATGTAGACACGTATTACTTTTTATTTGCAAGAGCAGTCTTATTTAGTTTTTCTTTTTTTTTTGTCATTTACAAACTGAACCTTTGAATTCAAAGTATTCAATTTCCTTGCAAAAATGTACATATAAACAAAATATCCTCCTAGTTTTTTATGTACATTTTGGAATTCTAAGCAAGAACAAAAACTTTCTATACCTGTGTTTATGAAAAATCTAAGTCAAGTTTACTCCAGGGATGTAGCCAGGGGGATGGTGGTTGGGGTCAAACATCCATCTCAATATTGTAAAAAAGTCAAAGGTCCATTATCTTTTGTTGTTATTTTTAAATAAACACTTTCATGTAAATCACATAAATCACTTTTTTGTGTAGAAGAAAAATTTCATGTTATTTTGGAAAGAGACCCTTTCACAGCACAAACTCTGTAGTGCTGTCTATGCCCATTGTGAAATTAGTTCACATTTGGCAGGATAAACAATGATATAGAGAATTACTGTTTGTTGCTGTACTGTATTGAGATTTATACAACATTAAAATTTGGTGCAGATTTTGTACTGTGTATACACACACACACACACATATACACAAACACTTGATTGATATTATTTGAAATTGTATAAGCAAGTTTGTTTTAGTTTTATGTACTCATTTTTCAACATAAAATATACTCCTGAAGTAACACATCATTAATCTAAATTTGCTTTTAGAATAATAATCTTCATTATCTTGAAAGATGTCATTTGCACAAAAATTGACAAAGAGTAATTGCTTTGATTTATTACCGAATTGATAAGAGTCAACTAAATCAAGTGAGAGATGTGTGCATCAGTAGATGAGAACAGTTCAATGTTTGAACAAATACTTGTAATCAGCAGTATGAACAAGGTCATTCATTTCTTATCAATTATATTAGGATACATAATACACACAAATATTTTGTTTCTTTTTTTACTCCCTTCGTTTTTTTTATACTCGTATGCTTTTTACCTTTTCTTTCTAAGATTATTAGAATGTCTAAGTTTATTGATTGTGAAAAAAGTTATTTTATTTTCATTTGGTTTAACTTAATGAAAAAAATAGTGAGAAAAATTACTGGATGATGTGAAATGAGATGTGGCAGCCAGAAGATACAATAAAAGGCATAATGACTACAAAGTTATAAGTTGATGCTATTATTTGACATCTCACATCTTAATGATTACATCTGAAGCTTGTATATAAAAAAGAACAGGTATAAAGGTTAGCTACTCAGGACTGTTTTTAAAAGATAGAATGGTTGTAATTTGACAGTTGTAGACAAGCATCTATTACATATGTTTTAGACAGGTGTGATGATTTGAAAATAGTTACAAATGTTATCATTCACAAAGCTGTCTTTAGCATTTTTTTGTTATGGTGTCCAGTTGCTCTTATGGATTTTGTATTATTGTACATTTTCAATACTTTTCAAGCTTCGATTTAAAGTATATGCTATTAACCCTTCAACTGCAGTTGACATCATATGATGCAAGCATTTTGCATGCAACATTTTGAATGGCTTGCCACAAAAATTTGCGAATCTTCGCACATGGGGTGGTAGGCAGATTTACACAAGCTGCAAATGAATGGTTAAAATATATCCATTTACTGTCATTTGTCTAAGAAAAACTTTTGAATTTCAGTATTTATAAATACAATTATGTATAGTGTTTGTGTGAACTTTAGCAATAAAGTACAATCAATGAATTTTGGGGTATTGTGAAGCACACCTGTTTTGTTCTATATATGTGTAAATAGTTGTATATTTCTATGTATTCCAAGATGTGTAGAATTCATTTTACTTGACTTTTAGATCTTATTTGGTAATTGATACTTTTTCATTAGCATTCTTGAATGCATTTTTGATGAAAAATATGATGAAATATACTAAGACTTATGAATAACTTAAAACTTCATTCTTAAGAAAAACTAGAGGGAGTTACCTGTAAGAAAAGTGCTCCAATAGCATTTCAGCTTCATTTTTAATTTGTTTTGAACTTCTGCCAACAAGTCCCTTGGTGACACAAGCTTATCATAGTGCCATGAGAAAAGTGCTCCAATAGCATTTCATCTTCATTTTTAATTTGTTTGAACTTCTACCAACAAGTCCCTTGGTAACACAAGCTTATCATAGTGCCATGGGAAAAGTGCAGTTATAGAATTTTAGCTTCACTTTTAATTTATTTGAACCTCTGCCAACAAGTCCCTTGGTAACACAAGCTTATCATAGTGCCATGGTAAAAGTGCATTAATAGTATTTCACTTATAACTTTTCAGTAATGATATCTGGAGTTTATATTATAAATTTAAATAACATTTATGGTCACATGTCACTGATGAAGTGTTAAAGATAGTAACAGCCTTGTGTGATAATCACCTTTTTTAGCTTTGAATGTTTAATGATTGTTCTGCTTTGGCATTATACACTTTGGGTAGGGTCAACTACTTTAACAAGTAAAAAATAATGATAATTCAAAGCCATCAAAACTCTAATTAAAGAATACTTTCTATATTCATTTGAAAAAATATTTGTGTAGATGTGTCATACACACTTCTAGTAGTGTGTACAGCCTATACAGGATGAGGTCAATCTGTAAACCTAATTTGGTGTTTATCTTTTTTTATGTAGTATTTACAAGTAACTTATGGCATACAGAAACTTGTATTACTTGTATGTTTAGTTCCATCAGTACTTATAAGATGAAGTGTTAATAACATGTCTGAATATACTATCATTGTAACTCCACAAATGTCAACTTTGTTCTTAAGAAATTATGAAGATATCTGTAGAAGTATAGAATAATTTCCTCTCAGACAAAGATAACTGATGAAACTCAAAATTAGAATAAAATACTTTAATAAACACAGTGATATTTGTATTATCACACCTTGAAAATAATTGAAAAGCTATTATAAATGATTTTTATAAATGTATATTTTTCTTTTACAAATCTGTATTATTGCTTGCTGTTCCATCAGCTGACAGTTTAGGCTGTTTTTATAACATAATATTTGTATGCATTTATATCATGCAAACAGTGTATTTAGTATGTTATTCAAGCAGTTACTTATCCTTATTATGATGTTTTAACTATTATTCTGTCTAATCACCATGGTATAGGCCTATTTCTTTACTCACCACCCCTTATTAATGGCTGCTATTTCACAGTTTGTCAAATCTCCCTTGTGACAATTTGATGTGATTAGTCATGTGTCTTCATTGTGATAATCCTAGTCCAATAAGATTCAGCCTTATGTACTTTTTGTATTGATATCCTGCTTGACTACTTTTGTCTTGGCAATTAATGTTAATTTATGTTCTGCTTTAGCATTGTGCTCTGATGTTTTTTTAATCTTTATTCTAATTAACTCTGTTCTTTCAGGTCCTTTATCTGTTTCATGATTTTTAATTGATAGCTATACAAAAGTCAATATTTTTTATTGATTCATAATTGACAGACACCTCTCTGCCTCTTGTATCTAGCTAAAAGGTTATGGTTAGAGCTAAGCTTTTTTATTTGAAACTGACATTTTGTTATTTTTAAAATAAAATTCAAATAGGTATTTACCTCTACCATACCATTTCCTGTCTCCTTTTTATAACTAAAAGATTTCTTCAAAAAACAATTTTCATAACAAATGTAATTAGGTGAGATATGAGCCCAGACATGCAAAGTTTCTGTTGGTGAAGTTTACTGAACTAGGACTATTCTAGTAGAGGGCACATGACTAATCATGTTGAGCTTGTTTAATGAAAGAAATTGAACAGATCATGCAAGATTGGTCATTAATTGGGATGGGGAGTAAAGAGATGGACAAAAACAAATAGATCTGTATTTTGCAATTAGCTAAGGGAGTATCTCAAAAATTTTAGTATAAGTATTTATCTAAATTTCATTTAGAAATAAAATTAACTTTTTTATTTGTACTTTATAGAAAAGTTGTTTATAATCCTAGCTTTCTTGGTGCTTTGAATTCTAGGGCATTTTAAATAAATTCTGAAATGGAAAATAAACTATATTAAAATATTGATGGTTCTATTTAATTAAATTTTAACTCTCAAACAAGAAATTTTAGTATGTATTTTAAGTAAGAAATGTCATTGTTAGAGAGAGAGGATTATTTTACTGTGCTATTTTTTTATTCCCCTAAGGAAACTTTAACATATTTTATAAGTGAGAGATTAGATTATTTTTATAATGAATATCTGTGTTCTCCCAACTAAATACTGTCTCTTGTGCTTTGCAGCCGGCCTCCCTTGGAAATTCCATGCTTAATGTGAGTTCCAGGATTTTGTGCTACAAAATAGAACTAATATAATAATAATAGTAAAGCTTAATGATAATCTTCTACTAACATATTCTCTCTCTCTCAACTGTATGCCTATTGTGTGTTGTATTGCAAATGTTTATGATGGTATATAATAAGTGATGTATTCTGTGGAAGATGGAACAGCAAGGTTAAAACACATTAAAATACAGGTTAGAGAATGCTAATAACAAGGTTAGCAATAAGTTTAAAACAAAGTATTATTCCAAGTACCACTGTTATGTATATATCATGAATCCGGTAAAGAAATTCTTATAAAATGATCAATATTTTTAGTTCTACTTTACAAATTTTGCCCCATGACTTAGTAGTTATAAGATATTGTAAAATAGATATTTTATATTTAAGTAGTGATTTCAAGAGACTTAGTTGATTGTTTGTATTTTGAAAAAGTTCAGTATTCTAAATCTAAACTTTTTCAACTTGCAATAAAAAAAAGTAAATCATGGAAAAACAGTTTTTTTGAAATATGTGGGAAAACAGCTTCAAACATTTTTGCAAAATTTTTTTTTATTTGTATTGATGACTTGGAATAATATGCTACTTCATTTCTTGGAGATCTGCTACATTTAACCATGTTTGCTAATGGTAACTTTTTACTTTTTGTAAGATAAAACAGGAAACCATAATCCTTTATTTGCAGACTTGTGCATTAAATTGTCTTACTTATTACACTGTATCTGTTACGTCTCTGGTCGTTTGTTAATTTCCCTTAAAAATTCTTCTCGAGGAACTTCGGTGATACAAGTCCTTTCTTAAATAAAACTAGTTTATTCTTCCTCAATACAACTTTACAATACACTTAATTTCCACAGTCACTTTAACTTAAACACACGCTATAATTCACAACGATTTACACACTTTACTTACGGCTTGACTCGATTATCTGTCTCTATCTCCCTGTCTGCTATTTAATTATATCTATATCTATGCTGTCACTTCTCGCTGGTCTTATATATACGAAATAGAGGGTGTCTGGAGAACACTCGAGCCTTCACGAATGTTCTAGATACTCATTACATGGTACCAGCATCACGTGAATTCCGCTGTCGTAACACTGCCCCTTCCTTAGTATTGTTCGTCCCGAACAATAGCTACTTACATTAAACCAATATATAATTAATAATAACTTAATTAAATGGACAGAATTTACAAACACAGAATTAAAATTCAACAAAGTCTCTTAATTTTACGGGATGTATCTTCTTCCATACTGGTCTCCATCTCATTGGCTTCTGCTTCACGTAAAGTTCATCTGCTCCATCAGGAAATGTCCTATTATCAGTAATAGTCACATCAGTGTAGTAACTTCATGAAGGGCTTCACTATTTCCCTTCTCAATACCGAATAGAGTTTCTTCTTCGACAGTGGCTTTTTCAGGTGACACGTCTTCAGAGGCATCTTTTGTTCCGTTGTTCACTTCGTCCTAACTGAAATGTCCTGGACCGTGATAATGCCAAAGCCGGTTGGCATGCACCATTCTTCCACATCTTGCCTCATACCTATCCAGTAAAATCTCTGTCATAGGTGACTCAATGTCTTCTTAACTCCGAGATGTCCTCCTGTTAATCTATCATGGGATTGATGCAGCACAACTTCCCATAACTTTCTCGGTATAACCGTTTGCCAGGTCATCATTTTCCCATCTCTGGAGAAGAATACCATCTTCAAGCTTCAACTGGTCCCATTGTGCCCAATAGTTCTTTATCACAGGGCTTAAGCTAGACACCTTCTCCCAAGCAGGGCGCAAAACACTTGCTTTTAGAAAATCAGTTATTGGCTTCAAATCTTGATCTTTTTCCTGCTCTGCTTTAATATCTATACCTGGTTCCACTTCACCATCATCAACTTATTCAGTCACTTTGACTTCAGCTTGATGACACCTGGTTAGTTCAACCTCTCTTTTAACACTTACCGGAATTTGGCCTTTGTTGTTTCCAACGTCATTTTATCAAACTTAATTACACACTTCCTCTGTATTAAATAGTCCAATCCTAATATGCATTGGTCTTTAATGTCAGCCAAGTATACTTTCTGTCTGTTCTTCATGCCCATGGGCTCAATAGTTACCCACACTGGTCACCACAATCTTGCATAATGTCCTGTCACACCACAGAGCTTCTGTATGGCTTCTGGTACTCCTTTGTGATCCAGCACCTTGGTACTCACAAGAGTTTGCTGAGATGCAGAATCTATGAGAAAGTTGCATCTTTGGCCATCCAGCTTCCCTGTCACGTAGACACTAGGTGTGCTTGCCATTTTACATTTAGCTGTTGGGACTTTCACGATGGGGTTTGGTGGGCATACCTCTACACCAACCACTACTGGTTTCCCCCGAGGCTGTCTTATTGGTAATATTCTTCTTACACTGGCTCCTCATATGTCCTTGCTTAATATATTTAAGTCGCTTTGAAATTTACAAATGTTTTCCATTTGTGTACTCTGGCTATCTCTCAATTGTTGGAGACTTTCTTCTTGTTTATTTTCTTTCTCCTCCATCCCCTGCTGTAGTCTCTCTCTTCTTGTTCATTTTCTTTCTCCTCCAATCACCGCTGGTGGCCAACAGTATTCAAGTAAGTGCATAGTTTGTAGTTTATAGCTAAATTTTGTTAAAATGGAAATAAAGATTACTTTTATTTTGAAATAAGCTATACTTGTTTTCATATATTCTTTCAGGAGGACTTGTATACAGAAACAGGTCATAATGTATTTTTAAGAAACAAGTAACAATCTTGCTTAAATTTCAGAATGATCTCAATTAAATTTTTATGTCAACCTGAAATGATCTTAAACTTGTCAGTTTTAGTTGTTGATGATAGCAAATATATATGCTGTCATTTCATGAGCTTCTGTTTGCTTTCCAACCATCTGTCAAGCAAAAGTTATCATAGCAATTTAGAGATGGAAATACTATACATTTTTCTACCTCAAAACTCAATAGGTCACAACAGTAACCTCTTTAAAGGGCTTGCTCTTAAAACTGTTCATACTTTGGGCTGCTGAAGAGTAATCTGTGACATTACTGAATTCTTATTAATTGCATGATTAGCAATAATTTCAGCAAAATAAATTTAATTGTGCTACATTTAATCAGGTTTTTGTGTATTAAATTGATACCTTCTATGAGAGAAAAAAAGGGACTGTAATTCTTTATTTGTAGATTTGTGTTAACTATTTTAACTAAGAGTTATAGGATCATAATTTCTGGCATGTGTGTATTCCCTTTTTTCTTCCAAATAATAGTTTTCTGACAAAACCAAGTTTAGAGCATGATAAGTATTTTGGTGGGTAGGAGTATGTTTAGAGTATAAGTACATTTTTGGTAGATATGGCCATGCTTAGTGTAAAATGATTTAATATTTGGTGATTAGAGAAAAAAACTTAATCTTCTTATAGATCTGATCAAGTTTAGAACATAACAGGAAATCAACAGGTAGGTATGTAACAGCTAATTTACTGGTTGATATGATTAAGTTTACAGCGCAGCTGCCGAAGGCAGCATAATTTTTAGTTCAATGATCTTGGGTTTTGTATGAGAAAGGAATTTAAGTTCAGGATAATCTCTCTGTTTTTTGTTTTTGTTAATGTGTTGATTTTTATTCATCATATTACTTAAATGATTTGACATACTGATTTTTCTAGCATTTACCAGTAGATTTGTTTATCATTACTTTCACTGATTAATAATTATATGTTTTAAATGTAATGATTTATTACTTACCATTGAATTACAAGCTTTTCAAATATCATATATCTAAAATCTTGAAGAGCTTAAAGATATACAGTAAGACTCCGCTTAGCGCCACCTGCTTAAAGCTGGTTCCTTATAGAACTCTTGTCTTCTTGAGAGATAATAATTTTTATGTAATAAAATAATGCAACAAAGAACATAAAATAATACCATGAAAAAAGCAGACAGTGTCCCATAACTATCACAATTTTTCTGGTGTTTCTAGCAACACAATATGAACCATTAAAACATCATTCACCTACACAATATCATTCCCATGAGAAACAAAAAATTTCTTAGGAAGTAATCTACAAATCCCTGTACAGAAAACAATGTAATATTATACATCATTTGATAGACAAAAACCTTGCTTGTCTATTGGTTATAACTAATATAGTCATAAACGTGAGAGAGAACTAAATGTATTGACAAATCCTGAAAGAGAGGATGTGACAGGTAGGAGTGGCAGGAGGGATCTGATTTTCTATTTGACGGCTCTGTAACCAAACAAGATTGAAGGCTAATAAAAATTTTGCTTTTTTCCAGCGATGATGATATTATAGTTAGTAATTTAAGTAAAATTTCATACTTATTGGAGGGATGATGAATAAAATAGAGAAAAGGAGATTTATAGAAACAATGTCACAATTCTTACACCAGGGTAAATTCAGGATTTTTTTAAATATTGCAGCACTCATGTTCTTCATTATAAAGAGCCCAATGATGTCCACTGTTTGTCACTAACCACTACCTCATGTACCTGCTGCCTTCCACCCTAGGGTTGGTGCCAGTTCACGAATCAATGCCAGTTTCTTGTTTTTAAGACTGTTTGTAATAATTTACTTTAATAAATAATACTGTACTGTAACAATCTATGTTTACTAGTACTTAAATAAAGCACTTAGACATCATACACAGGTAAGAAACAATGTCTTCAGTTACATATCTCCATATATGTAATGTTAAAATGACCCTGTTTAGAGCTGATTCCTTTGAAGCTCTGTTCTTAGGAACCCTTCCTGAGCACTTTTTTTTTTTTTTTATAAGGGCTTTGTGCTGGAACATTGTACTTTGTGCTACTTCTATTGGGTTATGATAGAGAAAGGAAGCCAAAATGAAAGTATATTAAAGTAACAAAAATAACTTATCTTTATGCTGGATTAATAAGAGTGTTAAGTTTTATTAAAAGCTTTTGTATAACATGTTTACTTTTTTGCATGTGTAATATGTTTTCTATAGTAAGAGTATGTTATTGTGTATAGATATGAAAATATTAAAGAGAAATAATTTGTGTTTGTTTCTACAGACAATGATTAACCTTTGATACCTTTTGATAATATTGGCATGTTGCCAAGAAGTAAATAGGATAACTGAAGGAAGTACAGTCTACAATGGGATACCTAGAAAGAGGCTTAAAGGTATACAACAGCACTATGATTGGGGATGTAAACATCAGGATACATAAGATAAAGAGATTTTGAAGATGTGCAGGCTAGCAATGCTATAATATTCAGGGTGAGAAATTAGGACAAAGGGATACATAAAAATACAAAGCATCTCAAAACAATGTGGTAGGTTGAGGTCAGCAGGTCTTCAAACTAATGCAAGTTTTTATAACCTCAAGAAATGGTCAGTCAATGATCCATTTTTCATAAGCAAAGATACTTTGTATGAAATATAAGTATGTTGTACTATAACTTGTTGGCATGCTCATATAACATTGCTAATGGTAAGTTTGGTAAATGAAAACCTAGGATACACATAAAGATTTAATAGTGAGAGATATGGTTAAGTTTAGAGAAAAAAGTTCAATAAAAATAAAAAAAAGTCTGTATGAGACATAAAAACAGAGCCTAGGTCCAAGGTTTAAGAAAACAAAAGTCTTCAAGATCTCCAAATATAACAACTAAAGATGGAAAAACAGATGGAAGTAATGTAGAGATGGAAAAGAAAATAGAAAAGAATATTAGAATAGTCAGAAATTAATCAAATATATTTACAACAACAATATTAATTTTTTACATTAATGTACTAATTAGATGACGAAAAATGTTTTTAAGAAACTTCCTAAACAGCTAGCAGTAATATATATATTGTTACGTCTCCGTTTGTTAATTAACTTTCCGTAACTTCGTTCCGACAAAACTTTAGTGACACAAGTCCTTACTTAATAAAACTGGTTTATTCTTTCTGAATATAACTGCACGATACACTTGATTTCAACATTCGCGCTAAAACAAACGTAATAACGAACGTTAACTTCAACAATACTTTCTCACTGCAGATCAATTACTCACTACCTACACACATTGTCCCGTCACGTTGTGAGCGTCTTATTTATATACCAGAAAAACATACATCTAGTAAATGCTAGGGCATTCACGAAGGAACAAGATACTTCTAGAAAATAGGTGGCGTGACAATAGTCACGTGACCTCCCTGACGCAACACTGCCCCCTCCTTAGTATTGTTCGTCCCGAACAATAACCACACACAATAAACCAATAACAATAACTTGATTAAATGTACAGAGTTACAAACACAAAATTACAATTCAACAAAGTCTCTTAATTTTACGGGACGTATCTTCTTCCGTACTGGTCTCCGTCTCGTTGGCTTCTGCTTCATGTGGGGTTCATCTGCTTCATCAGTAAATGGCCTATCATCGGTAACAGTCACATCAGTGGTATTAACTTCATCAAGAGCTTCATCGTTTCCCTTCTCAAAACTGAGTAGAGTTTCTTCTTCGATGGTGGCTTCTTCAGGTGGCACGTCTTCGGCAGCGTCATTTGTTCTGTTGTCCACTTCATCCCAACTGAAATGTCCTGGACCGTGATAATGCCAAAGCCTGTTGCCATGCACCACTTTTGGCTTACCTCGCCGACCACATTTTATCTGGAAAGTCAC
>NW_013667395.1:155487-183648 GCF_000517525.1 Limulus polyphemus
TTCTTTCTAATAAGTCATGGTAAATAGTTTATATTACATATAGTTCCTTCTTTCTAATAAGTCATGGTAAATAGTTTATATTACTGTTGCGTCAGCGAGTCACATGACCACTGTGGCGCCCTCTAGTTTCTAGAACTATCTTGTTCTTTCAGGAATGCTCTAGTAATTGCTAGATATAGGGTAGGCTGGTATATAAAAGAGGGGAATGTAATGTGTGCGTAGATAGTGAGTTATTGAACTGCAGTCAGAGAGCACGAGAGACGTTACAGCGTTTGTTTAGTGCGATTGTTGAAGTTGAATGTATCGGTAAAGTTATATTTGGAAAGAATAAACCAGTTTTTATTAAGTAAGGACTTGTGTCGTTAAAGTTTCGTCGCAACGAAGTTACGGAAAGTTAATTAACAAACCGAGACGTAACAATATATATATATATTAGTTTTTTAACTTTGTGTTTTGGAGTAAAATTCTTCCATATGCAAAGAACCATTTTTATTAAGCTAAAGACAACACTAAATATACTCTGTTTTACTGTAATACCTCAGTGACATGATTGAAAGTATTGTGTTTGTTGAGAAATAGCGATTAGTAACAACATTGTGTATACTTAATTTTCCTGAATCTATGTGCAAAACAGAAAAATAGGTGATTGCATTGATTATGTTATTAAAATGGAGATTGGTTAACTGTAAATGATTGTAATAGCAATTCTGATTGCTAACATTTTTTATGGGGGGAAATATTATAAGTTCTTCATTGGTAGCATTAATTTTTTTAAATTACTTCCTTATCATAACAAATAGGATTTTTGTTATCTTATAAAGTAAGTATAGATTTTATTTTAACAAGTACCCTCTACACAACATGTCAATTGTCAAAATTGTGAAACATGTATAGGCCATGCCTTATCTGGTCTAACTTAATCAACCACCCACTCAATATTCTACTTTTACATGGTAAACAGTTATCTTTTCACAAAGGGATTCAAAGGTCTTCATTTTTTTCTGTAATTCATTGATTTAATAGGTAGTATTGAAGTTGATAATTTAGTAGGTTGTGGTTAATAAAAAAAATGTTTACTGTGCATAACTCAATGTGGATAGGTTATTTCAAATATATATAACACACTTTTGCAATTTTATTGGTTCATGTTGGTACACCATTGATGATTGGTATAAAGTTATCAAAATATATTTGATCTTGTTTCATAACTGAAACATTGTTAATACCTAGTGATTCATGTTTTAGTTAAAAGTTTTGTAGCTAGATCTACTCAAGGGCTAGGAGTGGTCTAGTGATTAGTATGTCAAACTTTGTATCTGAGTGTCCATGTTCCACTGCTGAAGCAAAAAAAGACAATAATACTCTCCACTTTGGGACCAAGAAGAAAGTTCAAGAGTTGGCATTGGGTGTTGTTGACTAGCCGCCTAGATTCTAGTTCATTAGTTCAAAATACTGTTATGTCTCCGTTTGTTAATTGATTTTCCGTAACTTCATTCCGACGAAACTTAAGCGACACAAGTTCTTTCTTAATAAAAACTGGTTTATTCTTTCCGAACATAACTTTACTGATACACTCAACTTCAACAATCGCGCTAAACAAACGCTATAACAACGAACGTGCTCAATAATACTTCTGACTGCAGATCAATTACTCACTGTCTACACACATTTCATTTCCGCGTCACGTTGTCCCCCTCTTTTATATACCCGACTACCCTATATCTAGTAAATACTAGAGCATTAGCCAAAGTACAGGATAGTTCTAGAAACGTGGCGTCACAGTAGTCATGTGACTCGCTGACGCAACAATACAAACAAAGATTTATTCACACCTATACCAGGTGTTTCAAATAAATATTATTTTGTGTAATAAAGGATTTTAGAGACTCGGTGCTTGTGTTGTAGTATAAGTCTATCCAAGCCTTGACACAAGTGTTATGTATAGATCTGTGTTAGGCTTGGCCCAGTATTCAGGTATTGTGGTATAGATCTGTGTGTCTCTTGGTCCAGTATGTAATTGTTGTAATATAGATTTATGCAGTTCTTGACACAGTGAGAAAGACAAGGGTTTGTGATGATGCATAGACGTATCCAGAGCTTGTCAGTAAAGTGCATGGTTTTATATTATAGATCTTCTCATATCTTGACCATGTGCTACCATTGATATAATTTTCTGTTGATGAAATGGCCACTCTTGGTATCAAATTACCTCTTCACTAAGTTTCACTTTGAGGTTATTGTGCTTGGCAGTTAATTATGAACTTTATATATTTTTTGGATCACAGGAAATGATGCTAAGGAGGACCCTGGGTGAAGAAAATTCCGTTATCCCAAAATCTCCACCAGGAAACACTGTGGATATGATTCCTGTTTGTACATCTGGCATAGATCCATTTCTGGGAAGTTCCAATCAACATGCCCGTCAGGGGAGTGAGGACAGTGGGCTTGGACTTGGGACCAATTACAGTGTACCTCACACCCCTGAGAACTTCCTAGGAAGTTTAGAGGATGTAATGGATGGTGGAGGTGAGAATTTACTTATAGGTTCAAATGACATTTAGAAGGTGATATCCCTCTGAATAACCACGTAGTATTGGCAATCAGTCATTGGATGAATTTTAGTTTTAAAATACTGTAACATTTTGTTTCTCTGTCAAAGAAAACTGTGTGATAAAATCTTGAAATAAAAAGAAATTGCTATATATTGGAAAGAAATTTTCTGAACAATATTTTGGTTACATGATAAAAGTCGTATTGTCAGATGATGACCATATGTTCATTTTTTTTTTTGCCTTACAGTATCTTTAATCATTTCAATCCTTTGTTTTAGCAGAAGAAGAAAGTCAAGGAAAACACACAAGTTACTTGTAATAGATAAATCAGTAAAAATGTTCTTAAATGATGAAATAAATAAAATACTCATTAATTTGAGATTTTAAGCTAGTAAAACAAAAGTTAATTCTTTATAGACATTGGGCAACAGGCAGGAGGTGACATCAGCATGGAAGTGCTACAGAACACAAACCTGAACCTAGGAAGTGACACTATGGAT
This sequence comes from Limulus polyphemus, assembly GCF_000517525.1. NCBI lineage: Eukaryota > Metazoa > Arthropoda > Merostomata > Xiphosura > Limulidae > Limulus > Limulus polyphemus. Next base: position 158,540 of record NW_013667395.1, read on the forward strand.
TCTGATGATTTAGTACCCAGCATACAGGTAGGTTTAGTAGCTAATCATGTGAAAAGTTTAACATTTGATATTCAAAATAAAAACTTTTCAGACCATAGTGAAAATCATCAGTTCTTGAACTTAGGAACTGACACTATGGATTCTTATGATATAGTACCCAGCATACAGATAAGTTTAGTAGCTAATCATGTGAAAAATTTAATATTTGATATTCAAAATAAAAACTTTCCAGACCATAATGAAAATTATTTTATTGTTAATACTTATAACTGACTTGATATTAGGTTTTCTTTAGTTGAAGTAGTTGTTTATGGTTTATTGGCACTTATACATTTTAGTTTAAGGTGTATTTATTGGAAAAACAACAACAAACAAACACACTTTGTTTTCACATTGTTTAACAATCTCTTAAAAAGTAGTACCTCATTATAATTTTCCTGACCTACGAGCTTCTCTTTATTGTTCTTAACAGCTACCTGAATGCACCTAGAAATTTATTATGAAGTAATTTAAACTGCTATTGGGACAATTTCAATATCAGGATTTTTTAGTTTATTTTAAGTACCAATTACCGTGCTGAGTATACTCACAGAAAAGTCCTCATCAAATATAGTACATAATATTGCCACACATCCAGTTACTGAATCCAAGTATGGTTAAATGTAATCGTGATCACTATTTAGAAAAGAAAGGAGAATGGGGATATATAAAAAGTCAGGAACCATAACCATTATTAACTGGCAAAAATAAATGTGTATGTTGAAATTAAATCAGAAACATTTGGTTTTTGATATATCTTGCATTTTGCTTATAAAATTTAATCTTTGACAAACATTAAAGAATGTGAAACATGAAAAGTGTGTGTGCACATGCATATACATATATATATACATACATATAAATACATACAAACATTTCATGTATTCCAAGTTTACTTAAATCTATAGTAACTTAAAAATATGGTATTTTCAAAACTTGTAGTTTTACGTATTAGTTAAGTGTTCTAACCTGTACAAACTGAATGTCTGTAGGTAGATGTATGTTTTAGCTAAGTGCTCTAAATTTAATTAAATCTTGCAATAAAAAAAATATTCCAGTATCAAGACTGTTTGTAGGGAGATGTTAAAAAGAACATGGGCCCAGGGGAGGTTCAGACCCCTTAACTAAGAAAATTCCTAAGAACCCCCTAGCTACATGAAACAAGGGGGTAAGGGGAGCTGAAATAATATTATAGGATAGTTTAAAGTTTGTGTATCAACTTCAATGAGAAGCATTACCATTATACACAAAAACTGGCTTACACAATTGCAGCTATATATCCATAGTTAGTTGGATTTGCGAGTGATGGCCATGGTAAATCTTTTACCTTCTGACACAAAGTTGTCCAAGATTATAGGACTCTAGTTGATGTCAAACTGATGTTCTCTAATATACAGCATATACTGAGTAAAATGTTGTACTGAATAGTTCATGTTTTAGAACTTTATAAAAGCAATGACGTAAAGGGCTGGACAACCCCCCCCCCCAACTTCCAATTTTCACTTTAATCACTGTCTGTTTTTATGTATACGTTTCAGCTAAAGAATAAACACTGCTAACAGGCAAGGATGCCATAATAATTACCTAAGGTAGAGTGGACATATAGGATTTTTGTTGTTTGCCTGTCACACATAATTAAGTCTAATTATTATTAATTGTAATTTTTATTGAAGATTTTTAGCAACTCTTCAGGTTGAAGTTATTACATTATTCTAACTTTACATAAAACTGGCAGTATAGAAAATGTACCAGTGCCAAATCTGTCTGTATTTATGTATATGTTTTAGTTAAGTGTTTGCTTCAGTTTTGCAGGGTAGAAAATATGCTATTACCGAAACTTACTATTTTTAGTTCCAAGCTAATTGTAAGTATGTTGTCTCATTGGTTCTCTTCTACTTAGGAAGAAATCACAGAAGAACTGCTCTCTGATATGGAGTCTCTTCTGACCTCTAACAAAGACAATGTACTGACATGGCTGTAATTTCAAACAACCTTAAAAGTGAAGTAACCAGGTCAGGAGTTTGGTGACTTCTTGCCAATGTTCTCATAATGCAAGAACTAAGGATAGATAGTTCTTAAACGGTGCCTTCAAAACTTGTGTCATTTTCATGTAGTCATAACTTCAGATATATTTAACCTCTGGATGTAAAACCACATGACCCTCTAAGCATTATGGCTACAGAGTGCAAGCTTTCTGTTCATTGTTGTATCATTTGTTCACTGGAGAAAACATATTTCATTGTTGTTGTTTTTTTCATATAAAGTATGTTTCTCTTTGAAACTTATATCATGAGTTAGCAAAGGATTAATTTATATGTCAAGACTTTTTTTTGTTTATTACAAGACACATATACTGTTATTCATTGAGTAATTTTGATCTTTGTTCAGTAAATTGAAATTAATGTGGTCCAAAGTCTTAGCATATATATCATTTAATCAAAACGATTGTAATATTAAAGTAACAAACTCTGAATTAAATATTAGATATGCTGTAACATATATATATATATATATATTCATATCAATATTCAATTATATGCTAAAGAAAGGTTGATATGCGTGTATCAAAGCAATAAATGTAATATCTTTATTGAAATAATACTGATAAATGTATTCTAATCTAGGTTTTTTCAAGTATTTGTTGTAGAGAGTACAAACGTTATGTATTAAATACACAGGGATCCAAGTAAAGACTGATTACTACTTTACAACTAATACTACAGGATTCAATGTTACTGTCAAATATATTGTTACCTTAATCTGAATTTTGAGACTACAAAATGGAATGTACTCTTTGGTGCACATAATTTCATGAAATATGAAAATTATCCTTTCTGAATGGTTAAATTCGTTGGAAGGGTTATGTGTTTGCACTAAGAAGTTAATGCTGTTTTATAGTTTTTAGCTGAAGAGATTTTTACAAATATAATTTTTTTTATATTAAAAACAATAGCTACACAAACAATGAAGATTCTTTGTCACATTGTTTAAGTGTACTGTGCCTTGAATTATCAAATCATCTTTGGCTTCCTTAGATATGCCTTATTCAACATAGTATTCAATTGTAATATAGTATACTGTGTAATATATGCCAGTTTTAGATTCCATTCATGGTAATGAATACTTACACCTTTAAATGGTACATGTTCTCATACTTGTTCTCTTCTTTGTTTATAATTTCTGGTAATAATTAATTAGTATTTTCTTTTTTCATATTTCAGTCAATATATTATGAACATCCTTAAAACTAATTTAATTTTTATCATTGATAAACCTTTAACCAGTCTTCACTAATTACATAAGAAGCATTGCACTAAATACATGCATTTTCCATATAGTTTACTGTATTTTTTAAGTTACACAAAAAGCAGCATCAGATTCTAATTTATTTTCTTCTGTTCAAAATTATTGTACACCTTCTCCGTGCTGTTATTTTGTCTTGTTACTTTTTGTGTGTTCCTTTTACTTAATCTTTTCCCTATGTGGAAGATACAGACAAAATTTTTTCCTTGTCAGTGTGTTTCTGCCATAATTTAGGGTCTGGGACTTCAGTTCAGTTTTTTTCTCTGTTTACTACTTCTACAGTTTCACATATGTAATTTCATATATTTACCTCTGAGATTTCTTCTGCTGTTGTATGATGTTCTGTACTGACAGTACAGTTTGTCTCAAGTAGATTCCTTCTCTTCTGTCACAAATTATGGTCCTTTTCACTGCATTTGAAGCCATGTGCCATTTCTTTGAGAAATGGTCCTGGTTCTTGTTCTATTTTTTACATCTATGCTACTGCTCAACTTCCAAGATCTTTACATCTTCATGCTAGTTTGTCGTCACAGTATTCTTCACCTTAGCTCTTTCTACTCAACTGTCTCTTTGACAGGATCATTCTCCAACTTCATTCAATGGGAGTTATTTGGATGTTTCTTCCAGAGCCAAAATCCTCTCTTTTGGTTCAGTTTTTTATGCTTTCTTTTTCAAAAGTTCCACATGTAGGGCCAAGAGTTATGGTTTTGGTGACCCAAATGCCTCACCATTGGTATGATGTTCTTTAGTGGATGAACAGTTAGATTGGTTCATTACCTGGAGTTTACAGATCTGTTCTCATTCTTGTAAGATGGTTTTATATAATCTTGGATTTCACTTTCGTTTTTTGGTCTAACTAATTTTATTTATTTCTTTTTGATTATTTTTAAGTCTTTTCTCACTTGATCAAGCAGAAAAGCAGGGTTCCAATGTCAGTTTATTTATTTTTTATAATTACCTGTTCAAGGCATCTAGTCATACAAATTACAGACTTATCCCTTCTCATCTATTTACTATGTCTTAATGTAGGTGGCTAAACCACATCCTAGCCATGACACTAGAAATATAAATTTTTTCTTCTCCATTTTCTTCCAGATGTAAAGTATTAAATATTAGTACTTGCCCTTAGCAAAATAGGTGATTTGCACATATTAAATTAATATGTGTATATTATAGATTTCATTATTGGGTAATTACTGACTTATACAGAATGATCCTCTCCTCTCTTTTTTGTCCCATCAAATCTTCTTTATCGGTTAAGTTTCAAATTCATGTTTTTATTTTTTAATAAAAAGATTTGTTTTTTGCAATACTGCAGACCACATATATCTTGATAATGCACTTGTCACATATGCTGCTCCACCTTTATATACATTTTATATTTTAAAGAGTTGTAAGTTATGAATTGGCCTACAAGAGATTGGACTTTGCTTGCCATTACAGCAGGCCAATACTAAAATGATTAGGTTTCCAATTACTAATTTATAAATCACAAATTCTTTAAATAAAACAATTATATTTGAAATAGTTTACAGAAATTTGGATTCACCACAAACTTTTCACATATGCAGGTTCTGACTAACCTCATATTCTAAAAGATTCTATTGTAAATACTTAGTTCATTGAGTTTCTCTTGAATCAGATTCTTTTTAAGTACTCTGAATTGAACTGGCCTTAAACTTAGATATTTTTCATTCAAAGAACTCGTTCCTTGGCCATGTTTAAAAAATAAAATATTACATGGCTGGTTAACAATAGCAACATCAGATGTTATAGTTTATACAAAAACTATGATTTCATAATGTATTTTAAAATCTGAAATCTTTAATTTTCTGTACAAGGAGAAATACCCCCCCCCCACCAACAATACAGTTCATACCTCTGAAATCAGGGGATTTTTACATCATGGAAAGTTATAGTAGGTGAAGTAAATGAACATCAAGGTTGAAACATGCCATTGAGTACTACTTTCACTCTGGTACGCTTTATTTTCCAATAAAAAGTTCATCTATTAATAATGATGCACTGCCTATTGACAAAACTAGGGTGAACTGTTGCAACTTTCAGTCAAATTCCGAAGATCATATTAGCTTCACTCTTATTTTGGATAATATAATTCTTGTAATGGTGTTAGAACCTGTAATTAATTAGCATGTGTAAAATAGTAGATTGTAGAGCATATTTTTTATAACTAGTTTGTTTTAGCAAGTTTATTAAACATTTGTGCAGTGTTTTACTATTACTTGCAAAATATAACACTTTACAACATAGAGGAACTAACCTTGTCTTGTTAAGTAGCACTGCTTTGGGCTTATTATTCATACTGGTATTTTACAAATATTGGTGGAAAGTGTACCAGTTGATATGATTGTATATTCTGAGTTTTGTGATAAAGGTAGACATAGAAATATTTAAAGAATACCATGTGTAAAAATAACAAAACAGAAAAATAAGATATAAGTAGCAGTGTAACAAGATTATATATATAAGAGTTTAGTCTTCTGTGTTTTTGTTACTGATTTTTGATTGCTCAGGAATTCTTGTGTTGTGGAGTTAAAAAATAGGAATGTTGCTTGTAGTTGTCAATATTAAGGTTTATTTCCATGTGGAAGAAACAAAATATTTAAAAAATTAAGTTGCATGCATTGTTAAATTTGTGGTAAATGTTACTCAATTTCAAGTTATTTAGAAAATGAATTTTATTTTTTCAAGAATTACGTATGTGATTATACATATATATATAGTTGTCAATTAATCTAAGTAAAATAATGATATTGACTATTACAGCTGTGTATGTTAGTAACACAAGGGGAAGATGAAAAGGTGTTTATAAGAATGTTTGCTTATACAGTGCTTTTTCAAACAATACAAACATCTTCATACTTAACTTAAAAGTGATGGCAGCTATAGCTTTATTTTTTTCTGGTGTGATTTATTTTTTAAACAATCCTACTATTATAATACATGCACACACCAGTTAGTGTTGAAATTCATTAGGCTACTGGTTTTACACACAGACATACACATTATGGTAGAATTTATAATACTGGCATTACATAACTTTTTTTTTTTGAACCCATGGCAGCAAAATCACTATTTTTGTAATTTTACCAATGTTTAACATCAATTCAATTATTTAATCATTCATCACACGACAAGCTAAGTCATTTTATTACACTCGATTTTCAAATCATATGTCCCACTTTCAGGAGAAATCTTGTTGTCCCTGTGTTTTAAGGCTTGTTACATTTTTTACTCTATCTGTTGAATACTACTTTATTGATGGAAGAACAGATTTTTATTATAGCCACTTATATTGTTTTGTTTCAACTTTGACCAAATTAATGGAAGGGAGTTAAAATAAGAAGTACGATTATAATTATAAATGCGTTCTTAGGTAAAACTTAGTTCATAGTTTACCATGTTATCAGATTAGTGTAAGATATTTAGTGCTGGGCAATTGTCAGTTTTGAAATTGATTCAGTATTTTTAATTAATCCAAATTACAGATTATTCTAATTAGATCATTAAAAAATGACAAACCAAGTTCATCTATTAATAATGGTGCACTGCCTATTGACAAAACTAGGGTGAAGTGTTATAACAATGAAAAAAACAACAACAAAAAACAGATGACTTGGTGTCCATTAACTCAATAAATATTAGAAGACATAATATAAGATAGAATAGTAATCTAAAAATTGTTATATTAATCAATAAAAAATGGTAATTTGTTTCCTGCTTAAAATTGGATACTCTTGTGCAAGTATTTTCACACTGATTCTAACAATGTGACAATTAATGTTGTTATGAAACTGCTTGATATGCATTATGGGCGATGTATTTTGAAGTGGAGAGGATGTCTCTGTGCTTTTGTCACTTAAAGGCTCCCTCAGAACTAAAAATCCCAGGGTGATCTGATATGCAAGTTCTTACCATGCAGTCAATTAACCCAACCCACTGATGTTGCCTGGAATAAAGTTAACAGAAAAAGAGAATACCATTTAAAAGTTATTAATGTAATGTATTTATTTAACATTTCTTATTTTTTTTTAGTACAAGGTTCAACATTAAGAAGATACAGAACATTTGTTTTCATTTTCTGCAAACCCTTTATATTTGGGATAAGATAATGATGAGAGCAATGACTCTGAATTCTTCTCTGTGAGTGAACACCCCCCCAACAGCACTCAGTTCTTATGTACTTATCAAATGAAATGTATTAAGTAATAATATAAATTTGGTTTGATGTTTATTTTCATAATTGAAAACTAATTGGAATTTCGATTAATTGTTCAGCACTAATGACCAAACTGAGATAACTGAAAACTACATTATTAAAAACCTTTGGTTTCCACTGTTTGTTTTGTTGAATAAAAGTGGTCATGAACAATAACTTATCATTAATCATTATAGAAAACTACATTTCTGTACAATTCCTTTTCATAAATACCATCAGTGAATATTAGTTTTACATTTGGAAGATTAAGCTTGTTTATGTGATATGGAGTATATGTCTACTTCAATGGCATGTAGATTATGGTTGAAACTGATTATAATTTTAGGTACCTTAGAAGAAAAAAAGGCGTTTAATAGACAAGAATTGGTTTGTTGGTGTGCCAAACGAAGAGAGAAGTGATGGAATAATTAGCAATTCCTGTAGACTTCCATTAAACTGGTTACCTTCATGTACACTTTATTGTGATAATAGTAAACCTTTGGGGATGTAGATTTGGGTTTTGGGTAGCTTATTTTTGTGCAACGTTTTTAAGGTGAAGGTATTTGCATGTTAATTGTTCTTGTCCTGTAAATGAAAGCTATTTTTTAAAGTCTTTGCAATCAATATTTTGGTAGTTATATCTCAAGTGTACATAATATCAATCACTGGCCATAAAAAAAGACAAGAAAATTAAGAAGTGTCTTTCACTGTTACATATTCCATATGTAAATAAACAGATTATAATAACTGTGTTCAGCAGTTCTTGTTTTGTTTTCATAGTAAAAATGGAAGATGGTGTTTAAAAACAATCTATGTACTGTATCAGTATTAGACTGAATACTGATTTTTTTTTTGCTATTTCATAAATCTAGAAGTACAAATATTTTGTATTTAAACAAGATCCCAGAAAGACAAAAATTATAATCATTGTTTTTTTTTAGATCTACTACAGACCCAGGAGGACTGAATATTAAACACTTAGAATCAAATGCTTATATTGCTGACTTAGATATATAGTCAAGGAATAACTAGGCAGATAAGGTATACACACATATCAAATTAAATAAACCTCTGACTACACATTAGAGCTGGATGATCAGTGTAGTTTTATAATCAGTTAATCACTGGGCTCATAAAGGGCACGCGAGACTTGGATAGGTGGATGAATTGAAAATAATAGTAATTTGAAACACAAATTTCAATTGTTTTCATTGGTTACAGCAATGATTAAGTTGAAAAACCTTGAATTATTCAAAAATAATGCAAATTCAAAAAAGCAATATTTCAATTACTTGTATAAGTGGAATAATCAAAAACAGTAATAATTGGAAACACTAATTTTTTATATTTTATATGACACTACTCAGTGTAATTGATGGTAATAGGTAATCAATTATAACAATTAATGAAGTTGGTTACTAAAAATATGGGTAAGAATTAACTTGACAGATCAAATTACATAAATATCTGACTAAATTTATGGGAAAGAAATAACTTGATAGATGAGGTATATAAACAGATCAAATCACATAAACTTCTGACTAAACTTATTGGAAAGAACAGCTTGACTGTTGAGGTATATATTCTGATCAAATGTGTAAATGTGCAAAAAATGAGTTGAATATAACTTGGCTTTACTAACTTTATGACAATACATCAAATTTTATTTGGTAAGAAGAACTCATATTTTTAAAATCATCTGTCAGCTGCAAAAATTAGAGAATGCCAGCTAGGATTTTTATTTCAAACTAATGTACTAATTGTATCTACTCAATGAATTTATAAGAGAATGAGTTGTTCAGTCACAAAATATTTTACTCGAATCAACTGTGTGATTTACAGCACTTCTATTTTATTTTTTAAAATGTGTATACATTGTTTATTCACAGATATTTTTGACCACTGGAGCACAAACTTCTCACAAACTTACTGACTAATGTAATGTGAAGGTTTTCCTAAAGTTATCTATTCTAACTTAATATTTTTTACATGAATAAACAAGAATTATCAACAACCCTTTAGACATTTATCATCAGGACAAAAAATCCACATGAACTTATTAAGGCAAAGCAATGAGAGATAAGGAATCTTCATATAAAACGGTTTGAATTCATGAGTATCAAGAGCTATCTTTTAACTGGCAGCTGTGATTGAAAAACTAACATACCATTAATTACATAATTTACACAAACAAATTATACACATAGTATGTCACATCACAATTAAAAATGAATGAATACACTACAAATAGATATGTTACAAAATGTGTGGGAATTATCATGAGTGGTAAGTTACTTCAATAACTTTACAGTTACTTACTAGAAACAATATCTCCAAAATCTCGCTAGTTTCTACCAATACATTTTAAGAGAAAAATTTATTTTTCTGTAAGAAATACTTCATTTCTGCAGCAAATGCTACTGTATACAAAACAACCTGAACAATAGATTACACAATTTGAGCTCTGTAGGATGAAGCAAGATTAAAAACTGTACATGCCTACATATGTACAAAAAAGATTATAGTTTCTTAAATATTTCAGTGTTTTTTTAAAGGCACACAGACAAAATGAGGGTCTATGGTTCAAGTAAAATGCCATCTAGTGAGGAGTATAGAAAGCTTTTATTAGACGTTATCTATGATTTACAAAATAAAATTTTGCCCTTAGAGAAAAAAAAAGGGGGGTGTGTGTAAATGATACTACTGATTTTAACCCAAAGGTTTCGTAGATTACAGTGTGCCCTTAAAAAGACATGGGAGCAAAGTTGAAGAATTTAATGATCATTTGAAGTATCATGGGAAATGTTTTGGAATGCTACCTTACATTTCACATACACTTTCGAGATCACTAACTAACTCTTTCTCGAGTAAGTATAAAGTGCACAGGACTAAGAACCACTAATGAAAGTACTTGGCTCCTCACAAAGAAGGGACCATCCTTCAAGCCATCTTGAGCCATTTAGTTTACTTTTCTTTTAAGTTGCTGTATTTGGGTGTTGTTGATTCACATTGTTATCTTACTCAAAATTACTGAAATTCTTATATTACTGAATAGACTATGCCCAGTTTGGAAACATTCAGTTCTTCATAAATTACAAAACAACAACACATTTTGTTGTGACAAAGGTAGCAAAAAAAAAAGAACTGGAATAAAATTCAGAAAGCATGTGTTAATCATTCTCCTTTAATCCTGAACTTATCCAGAGTGATGTTAATAAATGGATAAAGTTTTGAAGCTTCCTTGAGATGAATGATTACAACAGTAGATTTCAGCAATTGTACTAAAATCTTAAATGTATTTGCCACAAGAGGACGGAAAACCAAACATCTACCGAAGATGAAATCAGTGTCCTGAAAGCTGTTTATCACAAAATTCAAGGCAACATTTTATAGAAGTAGGGATAAGTTCAGTTTCTCCCACTTAGTTTTAAATTAAACTTCAGTTGGTGCTTTAGAACAGACATGGATGTTAACTGATTTTCTTTTGAATCACAATACACTAGTTTTATACATAATTACATCATAACCATTAGCTGATGCATTTCCCCCAAGAAGCTTATCGTTAGCCAGGTCTTACAAAGTAAATTAACAGTGTATGGATTCCTGAGCTCAAAATTAAAATTACTTATTTCCCTCTGTACCATTACAGAAACTTGAAATGTGTGGTCGTTCATTAAAAATAACCTAAATTATACCATACAGCACAGTAGTAGAAGCTAAAAGAGTTTATAACATATAATCAATGAAAAATATTCTTCAGACATTTAGTTATTTTTCAAGTATTACAAAACAGTAAGAGGAGAATAGTTTAGTCCATTACAGTCTGAAAATAAATGTAACAAACAAATGCTACTGTAGCTTGATAAAAATCTGAAAATACAAAAATGGGTAACAAATGCTGAAACAACAAAGAAAATGGGTCTAGGTTTGGAGATGTCATGAAGATTGACCAAAATATTGTCAATTTTTTTTTTTTTATCTTACAAGGTTTTAATAATTTGCGTACTTACCTGTTGCAGTATGAGTTGAGTTTCAATTATCAATATGTTGTATAGCAAGTTGTAGCTGCAGCTCTAACAAGTTGATCTATTTAATGACTAGTCCATAGAAAAGAACAGACTAAAAAACTAATGTCTGTTTGTAGCTCAACAAGTTTATATTTTTGTATAAGCATTAAGAAGAGAAACAACAACACATATACATATTGCATATTACAAAAATAGTAAAAGATCTACACAAGGGTTTAAAACAAATAATAAATAAAATCTAAGCCACATCATGTAACTAGGTTGATACCATGAGGATACCATTGGATAATTAAGTTTAATATCCTGACCAGCTTTACAGTGGAAATGTTATTTTTTAAGCAACTACAACTGTACTGTTTTAGCTCATAGAAGTGGGCCATGTTCAGACAATGTACAACTAAAGATGTATGGTTAGGTAATATTACACTGCCTAAAGATGGCTAATCCTGTGAGATGAAATTTTGCAGACTTAATGACTTAAAAAAAAATTTCCACTGTAAAACTGATCACAATATTAATTTTAATACTAGCATCAGGTGAAAAAGAGGTAATAAATAATAAGTTATTCACATAAACAACCAGTTTTAAAAAACAATTGTTGCTCAGAGCTTATAAAATTTGGGGAAGTTGACTTCATTCACTAACTCCTTCATCAGTTAATTGCAACATATTCTTGAAATAATCAATCTAATGACAGTAGCTTCATTCTTAGTTATACACTCCTTTAAAATCAACATTAGCTAGATTTATCATTCAGTTATTAGTCACTCAAAATATTTTACTTGTATGTGATGTACTCACATTCTAGTTTTCTTTAAAATAAAACATTTAATAAACAACTGTTCTTTGCATTATGAATACCCAGTCTGTGTACTTGATTTTCAGTTATAAATTTCTTTAGATTATACTTAATAATAGTCAACCATATATAAGAAACAGTTGATCTCTTGAATATTCATTCAATCAGTATACACTGCCTTTATATTCAAACATCTTTGAAACAACAAAAAATATTAATAACCAGGTTTAACAACAACACAACATTTGATCATTGTACTGCACTTTCCCTGTCAATTACAAGAAAAACAAAAACATTATATATATATGTATATACATGTATATTTAACAATCAACTGAATGCCATTTGCTCAACATATTAGTCAATGTACAATAATTTAATTCATTGCTAGTTGCTAACTTCTTCAAAAAAAACAAACCATGATGTTTAACTATTTTTATGTTTGGTCTGTTATCCATACATTTCAGCAGTTAATTAAAAGACAGGGTTTTTTTTTTAGACTGTTCATACATACATCTTAATCTCTTTAATACACTATTGTGGTATATGTGTATATATTGTATATAATGAGGGTTTTATGTGGCAGATGCACCATCCATACTGGTAACACTTGTTCTACTAACTGCATGGTTGAGACTTCCACTACCCGAATCTTACAAGAAAAACAACATAAATAAATAAGTATTTGTAATCTAAACAACTTGTGAGTTTTGAGTTAGGTCTACTGAGAAACAAACTTGGTTTGTCAGGATGGTATGTCAGTACTAAATTAAGTTTAACACTGACCTACTATCACAGGGAGTTTGATTTCTTACAGGTATAATTCAAAACTGAAGCACTATGCTATATATATACAGGTTATTTTAAGTTCAACAAAGCTATGACAGTTTAATTATATTTACTAAAATATTTCAATGAAAGGTTTGGAAATTATTTTATTAACATTCCTTCCTATTAAATGTATAAAATTGATAAAGTGTTTTAGTTAAAATAATAAAATGTATGTGAATGTGATATTGTGTTGACTTTCATTTTGATATTTTGAAATATATTTTTCTCGGGTTTTCTATTATGTCTGTCTATACAGAGGACTGAGTTGAATACATTACATTAAAATGATTTTGAATATGTAAATAACATGACAATCACAACCAACATAAAGTCATAGGGGCAAAGAGCTGGGAGGGTCAGGGGGCTTGCACCCCCAATAATTTTTAAACAACAGGCTATGTAAAATGTATAGTTAAACATTATGATTACTGTGTTGATATTTTAAAGCCAAAGAAATATTATAGATGGTAGCATTACATTTGGCTGGTTTCTTACCTTAGTGAAACAAGACATTAATAATTTGTGTTCATTTGTAAAATCAAGGTACTATTGACTACGTTATGAATAATGTATTTTTTGCAAGAACTGTCTTTTGAAAAATTGAAAAAACTACTCAGAGATTATCTAATGTTATTTGTTTTTTTTGTTTTTTTAGCAAAAACCAGATAATGGTATGATTTGAAAATAATCATATATATATATATATATTATTTCAAATCATACCATTTCTAAGTACTTAAACTTATTTATATATTATAAGAATCTCTTAAATGTATTGTTTTTGTCAATAGGTAAAGTATAACATTTGTGTGCTATCTTCTTGGTTGTATTTAAATATGATATGTGTATAGACAATGATGCCTTAACATAACTGAAAAATGTTGTAAGTTATGGAAACACAAAAAGTACTCCTACAACCCTGAGTAATGGTGGAATGGCATGTATCAGATTTACATTTTTAAATTGTTTGGCATTTCGTAGGTAGTGTGATGTCACTGAAAATGGATCACTTTTAAGACAGGTAGATACAGCAGTTTCTGATGCAAAATATTCCTATATTCAGATCATAAAGATGTTTTAAAATCTAAGATTTAGAAATTGTGAGAAGGGGATATCAAAGAAATATCAATTAACTCGAGACAACTAGACTATCCCAGGCAACAACACATAACATAATCTCCATGTGGAAATGAGGTCAGCAGCGTATGGATTCACCAAGCTAAGTATTCCATTCATATCTCGCATTCAACCACCACATACCTCAAGCAGCTGGACATATCATTCAAGTCAATAGACACAGTGCCTACGAATTTCTGTGCAACTGAGCTGTTGAAATAGGTACTGGAAAATGGTCATCTTTGTACACTAGATGGATTGCAGAAAGCAATCAGTAAGAAGTGGTGTGTTTTGGACATGATAGTTTTCTGACACTTCAGAGCTATAGTAAAGATGGATGGCAATCAGATAGTGCATGCTCCAATGTGACAACATGGACTGTAATGACCTGGTGAGGCTCCAAACTAGTTTTAGTGTAATGTACTGAAACTCTGTATTTATATATTTGATTTAAAGAATTTTTAAACTATAAGATCCTACATTGGATATACATATACACATCATAAATTAATATTTTAAAAATGGCCCCCCAGTGGCTCAGTGGTATGTCTGCAAACTTGCAATGCTAAAAACTGGATTTTGATACTCGTGGTGGGCTCTGCACAGATAGTCCATTGTGTAGCTTTGTGGTTAACAACAAACAAAATTTTCGAAAAAGATTAGTTTCAATGCTAGTTATATGTATGTGTTTCCCTTTTTACCATTTCACAAAACTGTCAAGTTAAGCCAAGAATTTATTTTGCTCTCATCAATATTAGGTAAAATATCATAAGATCTGACCTTAATAGTAACAGCAGGTTTAACCTATTTTAATGTATCATAAAAACAGACTTTTTTGGTAAGTGTATATCTTATACAAATGTTGAGAATGACTGACTTCCTATACAAACTGCCCTAACTGATAATTATAAATATTCTTAAAATGCATATATTATGTATTAAATATATTGTTAAAAATATATTTGCTGTTTAATGACAAGTTGAATGCTACATAAGCACTGATAATATTAAAAGAGAAATAAGAAAGGAACAGGCTTACACTTTGAGGAGAAATGTTTTTGAATGAAAAATTATAAATGTGCCACCAATGTAACATATATAATAAATGTTATTCTTTTCTTACTACTCTTTTAATTACAAGCTTTTAGAAGTCCTCATGAAAATCTTGATTTTTATTTATCATACCTTGACTGCTGACTGAAGGAGTAGAGTGTGAACAATATTTTTCACTGAGCAGACCTAGGTAAGAAGCAGGCACCCAACCATGAGCTCCTGTTTCTGTGTCTCTCACATACCACCAACCAGCACACCCTACTCGCTCTACCATCACAATTTGTCCTTCAGTAAGAGAAGTTTCACTAACATCCACTGCCTCATAGTCTCCCAAGGCTTGGTAAGAAGTTCCAATCTATTTTATGAACACAAGTGATTTACTGGTTTCATCTAACTAATTGTGATATATTGTTAAGTATAAGCATAACCAAAAAGTATGAGAAATAATACTTTAAAAATAGTAAGTAGACTTGAAGTTAATGATTTTGAATTGTAATGCTACAATGCACAATGTTACAATTATGTCTTTAAGGAATAATGCAAAACATTAGGCCAACAATTCCAAACTGTACTTGAAGTGGTACAACATATCTACTATTCAAAGTACAGAAGTACAGTTTTTTAAAAATGTGTTTTCTAGTAAACAGGCATAAAAAAACAAGTGCAATACATGTAGATTACTAAAACATAATATACAAATATTATAGTCACAACCCTTCATAAAATAGAAAATGAATAAGTCTTTATGTAATCAATCAAAAACAAATTTTAATACAGGTCATTTGTAAGTTGTTGGTTACCTTTTCATAAAATTTGATGTTCTGCACAGGTAGAAAGACTCTGCTTTCCATTTTTTAATAATGAAATTGATCTTTGAAGTGTGTAGTATAGCATTCTACAAAGTCTTGGTACAGCTTGGTCTTGAATATATTTCCAAGAAAAGACAGTTCTTTGTCATTAGGATTCACCCTGTGACAGTCAATTATGGTTGCATTTTCAGTTGCCATAATAGTCAGAGAAGCTGGCCAAACTTAACAAGATACACACATTTCTTGTTGTTTTTTTAATATTTTAATAATAAAGCATTTTCTTTGTTTTCATAGTGAAACAATTTGTCTAGTCTCTGTTTCTTGTCCCCCAAAAGGTCAGTGGTAAGTTTACAGACTTACAATGCTAAAATCTGGGATTCAGTTCCCTGTGGTGTACAGAGTGCAGATAGCTTATTGTGTAGCTTAGCACTAAAATAAACGCATCAACATCAACTCTGTTTGTTTATGGTCAACTCTGAATTTTTCATGTATGTAAGTGATAAACTCTCAGTTTAAAGTTTTAATTTTCCTACACTGAAAATATATTTCTGGCAGGTACTTACTTCCACTTAAATACATAGCTATTATTATTCAGTGCTGCCCTCTACTTGCAAATTTTTTTTGCAGACCACAAGCTTTTTATTCCTTCAATATTCTATCAGTTCACATAGTTTAACTGATTCGGGCATGCAAATTATCATACATCAAACCTCCACCAATAGACATGCCTTACACACATAACTCATGTGACTTCCCCCTATGCTATTTTACCTAACTATCACTTCTCATTCGGCAGTGCTTGTGTTTTCTTTAGTGTTCTCTCAAATCGAATTTGAATTTTTATAGCATTTATTTCTAGCTTACAACCTATAATTTCCATCTTAATATTTTGTAGTGGTATTATTTCACTTTTGAAACCCAGTTACATAATTTAATTTTCCATGTTTGTCTTTCTTTACCAATACAATTGTGTTTAGTCTACACTATAAATTCCAAAATAAATGTTACCATCTTGGAGGTTGTACCTTCTACAAGCACATTTACTTAGGCTTTAGGTGGGGGTAACTTGGCTTTGTAATTATTGGCAATTACTCATTGAAAGGTTGATTGTTATTTGAATCAACCTTCCTCTCCTGATGTTGTCCATCTTCCTCCTGAACAAGATGAACCTCTTCAGGACAACAACAGTTTTGATAGCCTTTTTCCTCCACTTGATTTTGACGTGTGATCCACAGTTACTTCTGTCGACTCTGTTAGGCATAATAAGGCTTTTTGACAATGATCTCATAGGTATGTTCTGTTTAATCCCTTTCTCTGATTTCCTATAATCCTCTACCTTCCTTGTCACATGATATTCCTTCTTCTCAGTATTTTGTATTTCCAAAACAGATTGTTCTGTTCTTTTGTCCTATGTACAGTTTTCTTGCCTTCGTTTTATCCTCACGTCTATCCAACATCCTTGTCCACCTTCCACTTTCTCTCCAAGGCAATTCACTATGATCCTGAGGGTTTCTCGGGGGATATGTTTGCTCTAAATACTTCCTTGTTGGGATCTTTTGAGGAGAGATGTGGTTTTGTACCATGTTCGTTTACCATCTCCTTATCTTTTGGACTTACACCTCGCTCCTCTTCTCCATTGGTCAGTCATTAGAGATCTTCCAGTGACTTTGGAATCTCAGGTTGAATCTGTGAGGCAGTAATCGACCGTTTCTTTTTGGTTGATTGTTCATCTCGCACAGAGCCTCGACAGTTCCCTATGTCTGTTTCTGCCCTACTCCTTCTCAACCCTTACCTGTTCCTTCCACAAGGGAATCTTCTTCTTGTTGTTTTCTTCAGTATTGGTGACTACCCTGTGGATTCCGGTCCAGTGAGGGGCTCATCTATGGTGCATTTTTTGCCAGGGATCTATGGGTCCTTTAGGTTTTATCAGAGGGACTTGTCATCCATTTCCTCTCCTTTCCTTCATTGTCTCAGATACCTGTTTTCTTTCTATTGCCTTGAGATCCTCCTACATGTCAGCATTATGTACATGGCAGTGCAAGATCTTCTCTCTCAATATGCCAACCAACTTGTAGTTCACCCTTCTTCAGGGTTTTATTCCAGGCTGTTTGTGGTCCCCTAGAAAACCAGAGATTGGCAGCCAGTGATAGATTTTTCATTCTTCAATTGATTTTTGGTGCTACCTCGTTTTACCATGGAGTAATTTCTCACTCTCACACTGAGTAAAAATATTTAACTATTCTGTTTGTTTGTTTGGAATTAAACACAATGGGCTATCTGTGCTCTGCTCACAACGGGTATCAAAATACAGTTTCTAGTGTTGTAAGTCTGCAGACGAACACCTGTCCAACTGGGAGGATTAACTATTCTGAATATTATTGTGGTACACATTAATTATGTACTTATAGCTGGTATGTGGTTCATATAAAGATATATAACTAATTATTATGTACTTAAATATAACAATGTTCAGAAGAATTCCTAAGCACTGTGACAATCACCTATTTATTTTTCATTTTGATGTATACTGGTTGAAACTGACTTAGAATTTTAGGTGTCCCTAAGACACTCATGGCTAGATTTTGTAGTGTCTCAGTTCCTCTTCAAAAATTAATAATTATTAAAACAAAATTACAATTGCTCAAACAATTTTGAATGAGCTAATGTATGAACCTTAAAACTTTTTCAAAATTGCACTCAAGTGAAGTATGAAGAAATTCTGGGCATGTTAACTTACAGAAACCCATTTACACAAATTGGCTTTGGAGGTAAAGGTAGAATACTTAAAAATATTACTTATTATCTTCTCATTTATGTTACAAATTACTTTTACCACTAGTGCATAATTTGTATATATGCATGTAAATTAAGACTTTGGGCTATTTAAAATATCTTTAAATAAAATATGTAATTAATATACATTTAATGATTTTACAGGAAAGTTTGAGGTTTCAATTTTGATTTTAAAAATGTGGTTCAGCATTTTCTTGTGTTAAAACAGGTGACACTATGATTGTTACTTATAGTTCAAATATAAGATAATTGAAATCAATCATATAATAAATTATTCCAATAATGCTAAAGTGCTTGTATAAAAACAATGAAAATAATTCTATTATAAATATATATATAATAACGAGTTTGGTTTTGATACAATTCACCATGGCTTTTACAAAAAATGGTAAATAATAGGTGTGGTTCTGTTTTTAGAAGTGCTTTTAATGCATAGCATAGTTTCATGTCAATAACTTGTTTTCACATCCAGTAGAGATAATATACATTGAAGTTTTCACATTGTGTTAGTGTTAATGTGTGAATGATCCTGAAAAATGGCATTATTATTTAAATAATGTTAATGATGATATTTATATTACATGAAAAAAAAGAAATATAATAAATCATTAGACTGAAGACTAATTTCAATGATAATTAACAATAAAATATATTCTATTCTTCCGGGTTACCTACAGACATGACATAGTAGGTCTGAACTTAAATTGAAAATCTTAATTTCTCAGTCAGCCAGAAAATATGATTGGAAATGAGTTAGAAATCAATTATATATTTAACAAAAAATTTGTCTTGATATTTGAAAAATGAAACCTTGTTTTACCTCAGTTCTGCAAGCAAATACATCACTATCTTCATCTTCATCTTCAGTCTGTGAAAAGTCATCAGTTGACCATCCATCATCATGGCTTTCAGAGTGAGACATTCCATTTGTTCTATGTCCATGATAGTGTATAGTTGGAAGTGTGGCTCTTCGCTCTAATTCAGGAGGATGATGAATAGTTGGATGGTTATTTTCAGTGACCATTGGGCAGTTATCCCAGCTAAGGCTGCCAACAGTATTTTTAGACCTAAAAATAATAATATATTAAACCATTAAGCTATACTTAGCAGTGCAATATAAACATTTCTGATGTTAAAAAAGTTCAGATATATTAATTAAAAAAATGTCAGTTTCACTCATTAATTTATGTATGATTATCCCAGTATCAAATAAGGATTTCAGATAATTAAAACTTCTTTATCAACACATAAAACCTCAAAGTTTAGTTCCTGATAATTTTTGGAAACCATTATTGACTATTAATGTGTTAACTATAAAGTGATATTTAAAGTCAGTGTCCTAAGTATACCAAAGCACCCCATAAAACCATCTTGTGCTAAGTGATGCTTCTTCTGTTTGAAATTACTTAAGTCATCAGTCTACTTTCTTGACAATCATATAGTATCTATAAGATTCTGTCCCATAAGAAGTTTTTCTTTGTTATATTTTATCATGCGTGAAATTTTTTTGCAAAAATAATTTCCATCAAAATAATCTTTGATGAAATGATGAGAAAAAGTAGTTTTAACCAAAAGGACTTTAAATATCTCTCAAACATCTTAGTGCATAGAGTTATATTAATTTGTGTATTAAAAACAGTCTTATGATTTTAAGATACTTTGACAGCTAAATTATTATAGATAAAAGAATGTTAAAAGGAGTTCACAATGTTGGTAATAGGTGTTAATTAGCAGTCAGTGCTATAATATGAAGTTAAATAAATTTAATTTTGTTATTGTCAAAGTATAACATACAATCACAATGCACAGCTGACAAAAATCAAAGACATAGAAAAATTACCTATGAAGAGCACCTGGAACTGTTTTTCTTGTTTTAGTAAATAAACTTGGAACTTTGTCTGTATTTTTCTTACTTTCATCTACAGTAAAAGAAAAGAAGCTTTGATACATCATCATGTACAGAAATTTCTATAAGTTACTCAGATTTAATTATATTACATCTCGTTTTCAACTTCAACTCCTTTCTAAATTTAGAAAGTCCACGTTGCTATTGTATTATCTAAAATTTCAGTTTTAGGAAAAACATGCAATTGATATTAAGATTGGGTGTCATAAATATATAAAACTAAATAATGTTTAATGAACTTGTATATTACTTGTAGCATTACAGATAATATGCATTTGGTGTTTTTAAAGTACATATATTTTTCCTTTTGAATACATTAAAAGTTAACATTTTCCTACACTGAAAATGTATTTGCAATAGATACTTACCTCCTCTCATATAATAGATTTTCTTGATTTGTGCTGCCCACTATATGTCCAATTTTCGCTCGCCACTGGCTTTGATGATACCACCCACCATTACACCTTTACATCTGTAAAATGCAAATGTGCATGCTACCACCCTCTACCAATAGGAGTGTGACACCCTCCTAGCACAGCTAACCCCCTTTATACTGTATAATCCTATAATCACTTCAAGGTTATGCAAGAAAAAACAAAATTGCATTGGAAGGGGGAAGGATGGGTGGGAAGTGTTAGAGAGGTAAATATCTATCAGAAATACATTTTCAGTATAGGAAAATGTTAACTTCCGATACAATACACCCCAAGATGAATAAAATACTGAGTGGATGCAAGATTTGACTTTTACAGTTTCACAAGCCACCCCAAACGAGCTGCCTCCTGAAGGAGAAGATGGGTATTTTTGTGAGAGGCTTGCTGGGTAGGAGCCAATTATCCACGTAATGGTCAAACTGCATTCCCAGGTCATAAATATGATAGGCAAAGGCTCTGATTATGTGACAGAAGACTTGGATCCAATGCCAAACTGAATAGTAGATTGTGAAATTGAAACATCCAATCCCCATGAATAAACCGAAGGTAATAGCTGGATGCAGGAAAAATAGGGATATGAAGGTCAGCATCCAAGATGTCGACCTTGGTCATTCAAAGACCTGGTGTGAATGACCATTTGAGGTCGAGAAAAGACTCTATGGTGAATCACAGGAGGTTAATGAAGCAGTTGATGTTTGAGGGAACAATAATAAAATGCCAATAGTGAACAGATGGGAATAAAATTCTGGAGAAGGCGAAACACTTGTTTGATAGCCTCCTTCTGCATAAGATCCAAAACCACCTTGGTGAGACACTGGCTAGAATATGAATTTCGGAGAGGAGGGTAAGAAAAGGAAAATGAAACTGGAGATAATGGCGGAGGAGTGGAAAAACGAAGAAACAGTCCTTCCGCTAGCACTTGAAGAACCCAAGAACCTGCAGCAAAAGGATGCCACAGATGAGCAAGGGGCAATTCACGACAATACTGACATTGGAAAAAGCGACAATGGGCGATCTGTAAACTTGAAACGGAAACACTGGAAGTTGATACAGGGAGACAAGAGGATGCTGGAGAGTGAGAAACAGGAATAGGAACAAAAGATGATTGGGAAAGACACGAAACAAGAGAAGAAAGAGAGGAATGTTTGTATGCCACCTCCACATGAGACTAAAGTATCAGGGACATCTCGAAAAACAGACTGGCACAAAAAAGGAGCTAGGCAAAGGTCACGTAGATAAGAAGCAGGCAAATGCACACGCGACAAAAGGGTATCACTGCCAAGAAGATC
Organism: Limulus polyphemus; assembly: GCF_000517525.1. Classification (NCBI taxonomy): domain Eukaryota; kingdom Metazoa; phylum Arthropoda; class Merostomata; order Xiphosura; family Limulidae; genus Limulus; species Limulus polyphemus. The sequence goes on from NW_013667395.1 coordinate 181,159, forward strand.
CCAACAATAAAACACATATAAGATAAACGAGCCAATGTAGAGAAAAGAAAGGAATGCATATGCTCTGATACATCCTCAAGGGAATGGTGGATAGCTTCAAAAAGAAGATGGACAGATGAAAGATTATGTAGGGTACTCATTATGGTAAGACAAAGACGAGAGAAATGAGCAGGGGAAAAACAAAGGGTAGCTGAAGGATCAGAGCCCCATGCCTGAATCAGTAATTCTAAGGTCTGAGAATCATGAAATGGAAACTCCAACCTATGGTAAGCCAAAGCATGCAAATCTGTCAAACATGGGAGTTTAGGCATGCTGGCACCTGTATGGTTTGGGTAAGGAATTGCTCAGCATGAAAACTAATAACTAGGCAAACCTGAGAAATCATGTCCAGTTAGTATGAGGGAGATCAACAGGGTAGACTGAGAAGGAGCTACAAAATCAGGAGGTGGAAAAAGCAGTCCAAGTTTTCATCCTCAGAAACAGTTTCCCCAGGAAACGGGAGATCTGACCATGGCTCAAGACCATGACACACCAAGGCCGAGACCTTTTCTGCCAAAAGTGTGAAGCCACAGTAATGTTAAGTGTGGTAGGATCCATACTAGAAGTTGTAGTTGTTACATAAAACTAAGTTTATAGTGGGGAAAAAGAAAGAAAAACTTTCCACACAAAAAATTTACAACAAATTTAAAGTTGTCAAAAAATTAGCTAAATTGTTAAACACACAAACAACATGTATTGAGCAATAATCGTTTATGACTGCACACGTGACTGCCAAATCGAGAAGTAATGATAGTGCTCTACATTAGAGGGAGTCAGCTGTGCTAGAGAATACATCACTTGCTCATTTCCATGCTACAGTTCAGCTATGCCACATGTATATACATGATGGTAGGTAGGAGCATCAAGGCTATTCGTGAACGAAAACTGCACATGTAGAAGGCAGCACAAATCAAGGAGAGCTATTATGCTAGAGGAGGTAAGATATGGTATTGGAAGTTGTCTATTAATTACATTGTTCAAAATACATATAAATTTTGATACTTCTAAGAGCACATTTCAAAATAAGTCACTGAAGATGGCATTTGCATTACTGTATTATACATCTACTTTTTCAGTCTAAGTAAATATAAACAACAACCTTTTAGATCTTCAAACTGTTGCAACAATACTTTCTTGATGGCCTTCACCCACGTGTTTTTAACTTCCACAGTTGGAGCCTAAAAACATTTAAGGAAACATTATTTAATTAAGAAAAGAGAATATTCATAAACAATAAAATAATCAATAAATAAATAAATAAAGTATAATAGTTTAAAAAACTGCATAATAAAAAAATACTGATTACACTAATGAATAAGTTTCATAGAACAAATCAATTTTTAACCCAAATAGTAAAGTACCTTCAATTAATGTTCCAGTCAGACAGATGCTTTTCATCTTTGTTTGTTAAGACTAGTAGACTTCACTTTCTATAATGTTAAGTAACTGTATACTTAGAGCTCTGAATTTACTATAAAAGATTAAAATAATTTGATTTAGTTTCATATCAATTTTATGAAAAGCTAATGCACATGCCATTCAAATCTAAAATACAATGCATAAGAAAAAAAAAAGCACAGCTACAAGTGATTCACTTATTTTTCTTTTTCTGGAAGTCAAGAAAAAAAAGGCACAGAAATTAGAATTTCTTCTGGTATTACTTATAAAGATATATTTGTTCAGAGACTTACACTAGTTCCTTTAAATTACAGAATCATATCAAGAAAATAAACAATAAAATTATAACCAATGCAAACTTCAATGTCCTGCTATTCAATGTATTTCCACTAACCTGAATAATAAAAACTTGTGTTCTCCCATGTAACCAGACCTCAAACTTCCTGCTGTCTCCTCGGGAACCCTTGAGAGTTTCTGTTAAACCAATCTGAGAGGTCTGCATGTAATGAAAAACATAATATGGAGAACATCCAAAGACGATAAAGCATCATACTTGACTTGAATTACTACATCACTTCTGATGTTTTAAATTACAAGATTTGGTGAATCTTAAAATAAAATCACCACTAAAAGTCATTCAAGATATAAATTAAGCTCACCTAAGCTAAGTATATAGAATAATTTTGAGGAATAATACATTTTTTCATCATTCTAAAAACTTCATATACTCATTGCTCTTAATTTTATTAATTGAGTACATAAAGAATAACTCTGGTTAATGAGTACTTTCTTAATTAGATAAACAATGATCAAGTACAGATGTTGCCAATAACTGTATTGTAAATTAAGGTGTATTGAGGTGTTACCTCAAGAGTAGTAATATATATTACCATGAATAATGAATTACCCATACTGGGTATCTAATTCCTCATGGCGGGCTTTTCGGCAGTATCTGTAAAATTCTAGCCCAATAAGAATCACTATTCGATGACGAGGAACCCACTTTGAGACTAATAATGGTTGGAGATGGCTTGAATGGGTAATGAAGAAAAA
>NW_013667395.1:183678-184405 GCF_000517525.1 Limulus polyphemus
TTTTGAGTTGCAATGGTGAAAAACATGGGACGGTTTTTAATTGTGTTTTGTCAAACTGGTTTCCAATTTTCTTACTGTTTCTCCGATGTAGAATTCTGGGCAGTTATTGCATATTATTTTGTAAATGACGTTGGTACTGTGTGGTTCTAAATAATTTTTGTTTAGTAACGATTTTAATTTAGGGCCAGGTTTTTGTGAGAATTTCACATTGACAGGAATATTGTGTTTAATGGCTAGTTTTGTCCAAGTGTGGATAATTCTTGAGCTGGTTTCAGGAACAAAAGGTAAACTGCAGTGTAATGTATGTTGTTGGGTTTGTTAGTGTAAATTTTGTTCGTGAGTTGAGTTTTGTTGTGGGGAATGTTGGAGAGTTTTTCAACAATAGCTGGTGGGAATTTATTGGCGTGAATAAAGGAATGCTTTATGTGGTTAATTTCTTCATTTATGTAGTCTGTTGAAAAGAGTCTTGTGACTATGTTTATGAGGATTTTAAGTGTATTGATTTTTTGTGTGGTGTCACGAGCGGAATTCCAGGGGATGTAGAGGCCAGTGTGTGTGTGTTCTTGCAGTGAATTTTGGTTTTAAACTGTGTGTCCGATCTAATAATTTTGAGGTTAAGAAAAGATAACTGTTTATTGTTTTCGTGTTCTTTGGTAAATTTGATGTTGGGATGAATGGAATTTATGTGTTTAAAGAAAGTTAGTGTGTGTTATGTAGAAGTGAAACC
>NW_013667395.1:184415-223011 GCF_000517525.1 Limulus polyphemus
ATATATTGGCAAGAACGGGCGAAACAGGATTGTCCATACTTAAACCATCTATTTCAAGAAAATGTTCATTGTTGAAAATGAAGTTGAATTTGAATATTACCATGAAGTGGCCTCAATGGATGTATAATGCTCATCAAATCAAAGGGTTTAAATGAGCATCAGACCACAAACAGTAGAATAAGCAAAGCTGGAGATGTGTATTCTTTACAGATGAATCCTTGTTTGAATTGTTCTGCCACAATCAATTACAGTTTGTTCGATGGTGAAGAGAAGAATAATGTCATAGCAAATGTACAACATCTACAATGAAGCATAGTGAAGGATCAGTATAAGTTTGGGGCAATGCTTATTAATTTTACATTGATAAACTGTATGGCAGCAGGAAATAATGTTTAATGTTCTGTATAAAGCAAAGGGTTTACATACAAAATGCTAGAGCAGTATATACATTTTTACTTTTCTTTTGTATTTTCTGTGATAATGTTTTGAAATATTACACAATTCAGCATCAAGCTGTAATAATTCATTTTTCATGACTCCCATATGTATCACTTGTGGGTTTCCATAATTAATTCCATAACTGTATTTTGTATAAAACTACTGTTACATACTATGTATCAAACTAATGTGACATGACACTAATGAAACTCATGTAATGTATCTTGAATGACCTCATTCTTCAATATTCATGTCTAGAATTTCAAACATGATAACAGTTACTATGTTATATACATATACTTCAAAACCACAAATAAAATATTTCAACAGATACAACAAACAAACCTAAGTTTAACAAACAGAAATTATACCTTTAAGGCATTTTTGAATGCATATGTTGGGTTTTCATCAGGTCCACATTTCTTGGTAAGAAGAATAAGCTGCTCATACAAAAAGATAAAACGTTGTTGGGATTTAAAACGAAGATCTCTAATTCTGTCCTTCTTTCCTTCCATCCAAACACTAAAAGGTCCTTGTAATAACAATTTTCCATAATCAGCAAGGCTTCCCTGTAACATGCACGAATATGCTTCCAATAACTTTGCTAAGTGTCTCTAAATATTGTACAATATAAACTGTAAATACTAACTTTTGTTTTCAATTACATGTTTCAGCTAAAAAAAAAATTATATTGGGATTGACACCAAAATATGTTTTGCCTAACAATGGCATAAAGGGGGGGGGGTTCACTCTATCCCAGTAAAAATGCATTAAAATTAAGAACCCATTCCATCACTTCACTTGGTCAAATAAATCTTGATCCCACTTTTAATTTATGTCATACACTTCTACCTAACAATGAATGATGAATAAGTAGCTGAGGTCCTGACAGAAAGACAGAGGAAACATCATGGAAAGACTTGCATGTACAAGGAAAAAAAAGTAAATTTCCTAAGAATCAAACTAATTGGTCTTGGTAAATAGAAGTATGTTAGATATACACGACTGTTTCAATTTAAGTATAGCATGAGTTTTAAGCTTGATTATTCTTAGAAGCGATAGTTTATCGCAGGTTTGTTTACATAACTGTGCGAATCATAAGTTATAAAGTTCAATTATCGTAAATTGGCAATTGTTGTATTGTTCGTCATGTTTTTCTTAAGTATTATTACATCATAATACCTCGTAGTGTGTGGAAAGGTCTAGGCCTCAGTCGAGCTATTTATAAATAAGTGTACAAAATGTAGTTCAAGTTAAGTTAGGTAGAGATATAGTCAAATAGACTTAGACTGTGTGTTTGCAAGTTTAGCCATAAAGAACATATATCGGTGATTTTAAAGTGAAAGTATCACAGATTGTATCGCAATAACAGAGTAGAGAAGAATAATTTTTGTCTTGTCAAAATGTGTTCTAAAGGAACTGAACCAGCCAGTGTGGACTTTGACAAAAAAAGAGAATTATTTAATGCTTTCACTTCACAATGTGTGCCTATTTAAATGCTTTTCTGTGCAGGTCATTGTGTCACATTTAAAATGTAATTAAACACCTTGAATATCAATATACATTATAATGTACAGTATGTTATCATTCAAAGTTTCATGTTATCTAAGTTTTAACTCTTTTAATTCAAAATGAACCTTTAAAAACTACTTAAAACTTCAGATATATTATCATATGACCAAAGAGCTATGAAAATTCTCTACTTTAACACTCTGTATCTTCAATAATACAAAGGCAGTCAAGTAGATGTACATCTAGACAATAAAATGCTTACATAACCTTTTGACTCATACATTTCAAAGTTCTCTGAATGAATGAAGTTGAAACAAGTAATAAATTTTGTCAACCCCTGACAGGTGCCATGCCCACCATCAACAGCTTTGTTTGAGCTTTATAGCCAACATGTAAATGTTACATACACATGTGTATAGTCACTAGAAAGAGCTCATTTTACACTATAATCTAACAATAGTTATTTTGAAATTAGCATACAGTTGTCATGGAGTATATATAACCAACTGTAGTACTGTTGGCTGCTTGATTGACTATAACACTTATGGTTGTTTCTTACCTAAATATGTTATAGTTAGAGATACAGCTTAAATTGTATTTAGGTCTTACTATTATATTTTAGTTAACTATGTATTAGTTATGTATTAAAATGCATAATTAAAGGGTTTAAACATTTTATAAATATATATCATACTTTGTGTCAGTTCTCAACACTTATGATATTACGAGCTGCACGAACATTTTGCAGAAGGGTTGAGCATGTCTCCCAGAGACACTGTAATATACCTCAAGGACACTATTGACTTATTGAGATGAATAATATGTGGCAAAGGACAATAAAAGAAAATAAAACATTAACTATATGTGAAAACGAAAAGATCTGAAATCACAAATTTTACAAAAGGAAAATCTTTAAAGATATTCAACAAAAAATTAAAAGGTGTGTATTTTTTTCTATTTCCTAATTTTAATTATTTTGTTGCATTGTACGTTGATGATAATAGCTAGATTTAGTGACATGGTACAGAAAATGAAGAATGAAATATAAACATTTACTTTAAAAAACTTTTGATATTCGTTAAGAAGGCTCTATAGATTATGCAAATGAAATATGGAAGTATAAGATGAAGAAATATATTTTTATACTTAAAATGAAAATCACCTTGCACTTGATTTGTTAAGAGTTTGAGTGTAAGTAACTACAACAGATAAATAACATATCTTTAGTAAAAACATTTAATTATAATAATGTCATTCTTTGTGTACAAGATATTTATGAACTTTAACAAAATCTTACCAGTTTTTGAGAGGATAAGTTAAGAAATCTCAGTGTTACCATATGTATTGTTGTACAAGTGAAAGTTTCAACTCGATTTCCACAAATTACACAAACCCAAAGGAAAGGATTAAAACATTGGATATAAATGTGCTAACCAAAAGTGTAATGAACATTTGTATGTAGGTTTGACTTGTTTTAATATATTGTTTTAAAACAACTAGACTGTGTGCTGTTTGTTTATTGTTGAAATTTATTGCCAACAAGCCACGGGCATCTACTGTAAAGAATTCAGCCCTATACACAAAATCTGACAAAGTAAACCAATGAATGAACACATATACTAATTTATATTTAGAAATAGAAAAAAAACACAGCTACTATTAAACAGATTTACAGCTGCTGGTACAGATACATAAAACAACTGTTAGACAGACTTACAAGTACCAGGAGACAAGGTTTTAGATGCTAGTACACAAAAATACAAATACTGTTATACAAACTTACAGGTACTAGTACAAAACCATCCAAATATTATTGGACAAAGTTACAGATGCTGGTACTCGGACTTAGAGAGAGTGGTAGACAGATTTACAGTTCCTAGTAGACAGACAGCTGAGTTCATAGGTCATGTGATGAGGAACGAAAAGATGGGAGCATAGTAACAACTGGTAAGATAGAAGAAAAGAGAAGAAAAGCAAAAGAAGACAAAGAATAAAGATGTTTGATGGAGTCAGAAAATGGTTAGGAGCTGTGAATAACAACAAAGAATTGTTGAAGGACACCAGGGACAGAGACAGAAATGGAAAGTCATGATTGTCAACACTTGCATGCAGACAAGACACTAGAGAAGAAGTTAATCCTGTTAATCTATCAAGTACTGGTAGACAACCTTGGAACTGGGTTAAACAAATTTATAAGTATTGGTACACAGACTTACATGAAATCCAGTAATGGCCACCTGATGCATACTATCATTTACATACTTGAGGACACTTAACATTGTGTCAAGAGCTTCTTGGAGTTCTTCTTGTGCTGCTTTTTCATCGGTGTACTTCAGCAAATCCTGTATAAAACAGTACATCTTTAGCCTTAAATATATATATATGAAGAAAAGACAACTAAAATATTTAGTACCAATAACTTTACCATCATGTACAAATTGTTGAGAAAAAGTATACAACTTATGCAACAGCATAGTTTGAAATTACCAAAGCTGGTTATGCAAGTCCTGACTGACAACACTTTTAGCAATTTTATACTAGATTTTTGCAACACTTTAATATTGCAGTGTAGTTTTTGTTTTAAATTTGCCTAAAGAGGTTCTTTAGAGATACATTTCAGATATTATCAAAATGAAACATCAATATCTGAAACGAGCTTAAAGTGTGTTATTCACAACATTAATATATTACCCAACAGTACAAAAAGTTCAAGACTAGAGAGTATCTAATTAACATTGTAATGTTTCTTATATAATGGTCATGATGAAGAGTTGTCTGCTTGGGACTTGATCCATGTTAGCATTGGCCTCATAACACTACTGTAAGCCAAGGTTTAAGCAATGATTAGGGCAGATAATTTAGACTTCTGATATGTTATAATAGTACTAACAACTTTGTATGCTTTGAAAATAGCTTAAAGTTGTTGTAAAATAGGTTAATCCATATGCCAGTTTTCTCTTTCTGTATTGCATCTGTATTATCAAGCTCCTCATTAAGATATTTTACTCACATGAAAGTACCAAAAAATATTTAATTCCAGATTTTGGGCCACCTATTCCTATTCATCTGATATATGAAAGTTTAATCAACACTCTAAACAAAAACTGTCATTGGATTTTTAGGTAAGCAAGTTTTGTGTGTACTGCAATGCTCAAGCTGGTGATTTAGAATACCTTGACAAGATAGATATATGAGATTACATCACAATAAAACTGAAATAGTTTTAACTACATCATTCTTTTCTGGCCTGAAATGAATTTTCATATTTCCCAACTCCTGCTGCTAAAGCCCTTTGCTTAATACTAAAGCTCACCGAGTTAGCTGAGTTACACCAATTTCATGCTTTGCAGATTAGTTGTTACATGCCATTAAATCCAGTACACAATGAACATAAATAGTGCTTCGACTAACACTTAGTGTATTGTAACCCAGTAATTTTGATCAGCTGTAGTACTGAAACAAAAGTTTCACTGGTAGTGGCTAATATCTTATTATTATTTATTCTTCATCCTGAGCATTCATATTTGACCATAACTTATAGGATGGTATTATTAAAATCATTAACTTCCTTAATTTGTTTTATATCAAACAACTTGACTATTAAACTTTTTCATTTTAATCTACAAAAGAAAATCTTACAGAGAATAAATATCCAAGAAATTAATGTACCAAGGAAATAACTGTGTGCAAGAAGGGTCATGAAATAATTACCTTCCCTTTTTAAAAAACTGCTTTTACAGATGCTTTGAAAATGAAATGTATAGTTATAACTTATGAAATCACTATTAAGGTAATTACTATTATTTTTGGTTACTCTTACACTGATGAATAATGCGTACTTAGTAAACTTAAATAAATACCTACATTACACTGATAAGCAAATGTATTATATATAGTAAAACATCTGCCTTGAAGAACAACTGCATATCTTTACTTGCATATAAGAAATACCTTCAGAAGTGAGAAGTATTTATAACTGTGTAAAAGATATGATGATGAGTAATTATTCTTAATATGCATTTCTCTATTAAGATAAGAAATATATAGTGTACTTCACATCAGTATCAAAAACCTCTATTAACTTGATAAATAATCGTTGTTATAAATATGCAAATTATTCTTCATCTTAGTTATCATGCTCAGAGAATTCTTTAAAGTTTTGTAATTAATGAGATCCCTTCTCAGTCTGATAAGAAAGTTTCTATAATTAAATGGAAACCTCATTCAACTTGGTAATGAAGTTTTCATAATTAAAGGAAAATATCTCTTAACTTGATAAGGAAGTTTTTTATAATTAAACAAAATTTTTCTTAACTTCATAAGCATGACAATTAAACCAAAACTTTCTCAGCCTGATAAATGTCTCACAAATATAAAAAAATCTATCACTGTGGTAAGCCACCTTTTTGTAAGTATATAAAAAAATTGGTCCTAACCTAGGTATGCAACTTTGTTAATTATAATATAAAACATCCTTTACTTCACTAAGAGATTACAGGATTTTTCTATTTTGTTATGTAACTGTTTTGATAACTATTCTAACAACAAGCTTACTTCTCAAATAAAAAAAATTTAAATTTATATAAACATATGTTACATTAAAAATAACTGTCTTTGCAATTACCCAAAAAACACCCCTTACCTTAATAAGTAATTGGTATTTAGTTATTCTCTGAACAGGTTTTAATAAATATGCCCCCAGGGGGAGTTTATGTTCCAGTTTTTTCTGACATTCCTGCCAAATATAGGATATAAAAATCAACTAAAAAATCTAAGTAACTATAAATATCTATAATATAGAAACATAGGATTTTTTTACTAGAAAAAACTTAGAAATTTAAACAAATTACTTTTAAATCAATATTTTATAAGCAATATTACTGTAAGAACTAAAAGCACCATTAATAGTTCAAGTCTTGTTTCAACATTAAGAAATTCTAAAGAAATTAATAAAACTTTTCACCAACAAATTTTAGTGACACAATTTCTAATCATTTTTATTTAAAAACAATTCAAACTGCTTTATCACCACCATATTCAGAATACTTTACAATCTAATATAGTAAAAAAAGGGAATCGACTTATAAGGTTGCTCATATTCCTCTTATATAGTGACTACGGTTTCTAAACACAACATGCACAATGGTATAAATCAGATCAAGTATTTCTGTAGAAGCATTACTGGAAGAGTTGCGATACTGACAATTGTATTGTTCCATCAAATTTGTACTGTAACCTATAAAAACATGCTGGTAGAAGTCAGATCAGAAGTAATGTTGAAAACATCATGTTGTTGATAATTTCATTATTCCATCAAATTCTCACTGTACCTTCTTAAAAACACACCAGTACAAGTCAGATCAAATGTTCCCCAGAAGTTGTGTTGAAAGCACTGTGATACTGAGAATTGTGTTATTCTGTCAAATTGTCATTGAACCCTTAAAAATAAATGGTAGAATTCAGATCAAATATTTTCCCAGTAATGTTGAAAGCATTGCAATACTGACAATGGTATCAAATTCTCCCTGCACCCTTTAAAACCTTTCACCATGTAGCTTTTTTTTAACTGCCCAAACTATTATATCTGATGCTACAGAAGTAAAAAAATATAATAGTGTTAATACATTATTTCTGAACCATTAGTAATGATTGTTTAAAGCATGATTTTCTAGTATAGGTAATTGTAATGAATCTCGTGTTTTCAATATCTCCATAATTTTTTTAAAATGCTGATACATATTGACAGCCAGCAAGAAAAGTAAGAACTTCTGCTCAGATGGTTTATCAGAAATAAATATTATTTTTAATTCCAAAAAAAACTTACAAAAATATAAAACTTTCACTTTAAATCTATGTTAAAAATAATAGAGTTTCTAAATTTCAATGCTCTGTAGTAGAGCTTTCAAGTTTGAAAGTTTACTGTGGAAAATTCTTTACAAACCTTTTGATCTTACCTTAAAAAACAAATTATCATCCCCACACTGTCTCCTTAAAGCTTCAGATTTGGGTTTATTCATGCAGTATGTACTGTAAAGCTTGTGTAAAAAGTCTCTCTGTAAAGACAAATATATTTACATCACAAAAGTTACCTGTAAGAAAACTATTCTGAAGGTATTTGTAACATTTGCAAACAAAATGTGTAAATTTTTACTTAAAGCAAAATTTTCAAAACAACAAATTATTAATTACTTTAAAAAAATGAAAATTTCCAAATTAAGATTTTGTAAAAAATATAAATATGCAGAAACAATGAATACCTTAGCATCATGACTAATAATGAGTACAAGTTGGTTAATGTTTTGTAGCAGTTTCTTTAATCGTCCTGTTTATAGTCTGTACGAGAGATAATTAATCTGATAAATGATGCATTTTGTGTTCTTTTATTGACTGATATATACAGAAATTCATAATATGATATCACCAAAGCATGATAAACATACACCATCCTTTTTCTTTAAAACAGAAATACTCTATATCTTAATAAAACTTTTTTTTTATGGCATAGGAATATAAATACTGATTCCTTAGGGTAAAATTTTAAGTTCACAATTATAAAAATATCTGAAAGCAAATAAACTACAAACCCTCTGAACAAAACAACGACCAACCAATTCAGGAGTGCTGCTGCAATTCTGAAGGTCCATCAAGAATACACTGAAACAGTCAGAACATCATAAAAAGGTTTATAATTAACAACAGTGACCTAAAACTTACAAGTGAAGCACTAAAATAATTGACATTTTCTAATTACTAATGCAAATATTACTATCTTTGTGAAATGTTGTATAAATGGAACTAAAAATAGTGTTCAGTATACACACTAAATCTATACAGTTTTTAACCATTTTGGTGCTGTATCTGTACTAGAATAGCCAGCGTAATGCGACTTTACCCATAATAGTACAACATGCCTTCTCCTGCCCACATATGAATAGGACAGTGTGCCATCCAAGTATATATAAATGCCATATGCTACCAGCGACTGTAATTACCACCAAGAAAAATATTCCAACGTGTCAGTTACCCATACACCACCATGATGGCAGAAGGGTCTCAGGTTCATGCTCCCAAGCAAATGTACTTGGGTACCTTCCCAGCAGATAAGCAATATTCTTTGGAGCACCAATGATGGTGACAATTGATCTGATGTATACATACTAGCATCATAAATATAAAGTGATTTTGAATATGATATGGAAGAAACACCCACACAGTTTTCAACAACAAGTGGCAAGAGTGATAGCAAAGTTGTTCAACCTCAGCCCTCCACCTTCTGTTTATGCAACCCCTATGGTGCTCCCCACAGACCCACACCACCATCATGCTTTGTTCGGTCAAATGATGGACAATTAATCCCCAAAGTGCCATGTTTTCTTAACTCAAATATTAAAAATAAGAGAGGACTGTGATATTACTGATGAAAGTTGAGAATACGAGTATCTCCAGCTGTTCTTTGGTAGCACATTGATGAACCACATTGTGAGTGAAACAAACAAATACTACACTTACTGTACTCATGATTCTGAATCTAGGATAAAGTGAAAAGACGTACATTGATGAAATGTATATTTTTCTAGCATTAGTGTTGTTTATGACATACATGAAGAAGCATTTAATTAAATATCAGGAGAAAGCAGTGAAGAAAGCGAGGAGGAAGTAAGCTTGACTTGCTCGTGGCTTGGAGTGACAAAGTTTAGCGAGGCTGGTGTACGTGGAACACGTGGTATTGAAATCATGTCAGTGAAGTTGTCAGCTATGGAGAAAAGAGCAGAGAGATCCAGCATGCCCTATTGGATTAAGTTGGTTAATAAAACATAACAGAGTTTAAATTTGTATGATATTTGAAGAATTGATAGCAATAGCAGTTAGCATTACACTTGGATAATAAAGATTAAGTTTACAGGTTCTAGATGCAAAAGATTTCGGATTATAAGAAATATACTCAGTGGTAAGGGATAGTTGAGATTTAGAATTTGAGATTTAAGATTTATCATATACAGATTTAAGCATACCAGAAGCAGTCCTTTTCAGGGTCTGGGATCTAAGGATACAATAGCCAACAAATTTGGATGTGGGGGAAACCAGAGTGCCCAGAAAAAACCACTTTCACTGGACAGGCTGCAAATAATCTACCTATCCAGTGCCCAAATTTGAAAATAAGATAACTGGTTAGTAAACACATTATTTGTATTACCCTTGCATGTTATTGTTGTTGATAAAGTTGAGAGGGGATGTGTATTTGTTCCAAGTGGAAAGGGGTTGATGCTATTTGGGTAATTTCTTGCGTTTGACTGTTTCTAGCTCGGGTGCATTTGTAATAATAAGTAGCTAGTTTCATGAAGCATTGTTTTAAGGAGGGGAGTTTTGTTAGTGAATGAAGATATTCCAGTGGTGTGTAATTTGGGAGTCTACATGCTATTTTAATTGCTCTGTTCTGTAACCCTTGTAATTTTTTATATTATCTGACATGTTACAGGTTACCACATTTTATTAAAAGTCTAATGTACATTTTATAAATTGCAATGATGGTTTTGTTGGAGCATCCTTTGCTGAGGAGAAATGCAAATATGTGTGATAGAGCCAGTAAGTGGGCACTTGCCTTTATCTCAAGCTGCATACTTCAACTTCAAATGATTCTACATCACCAGGAAAGGTTAGTTTGTGTTTGTTTTTTTTTGGTTTTCATCCTTTTTTACATCAATTCTTATTACCTGATATGATTAATATTTTTTACTAATATTTCAATTTTCCTCAGTCTGTGAGGCCCCCATCTGATTTTCCTGGTCCAGTACTCAAAAGGTTAAAAGGATATATATAGTATCAACCATTCAAAATTTATGGTCCATTGTTTTTGCAATCTTTCAAAACAGGATTTTTTTTTACAAAACTCTGTATTATAAGAACTACATTATTTCAAATGCTAGAAATCAATAATTTCTTAAAGTTGTTAAAATTTAAGAAATTTATAATATTATTTTTTACATGTAGTTATTTTACAGTTGGTGAGAAATTCTACAATATTAATTTTAAAATTATAAACTTGCTAACAGTTTTTCACACTTAATGCCTTGATAATTTTGTTGTACATGTATATTTAACTGCTTGCTAATATTGGTCATGTACATCACTTTTTATTTACATTGATTTTATATAGATTCTTATAATTTATAAACCATAAAATAAACAAAATCATTAAAATCTCCCCTTTGAATACGTACTTTCAAATTACAAAAGGAGTAATTTGGTTAACAACAAGATAATTATTATAATAGTTGTTAATATAAAATATTCATCTAATCTATATATATATATAAAGATGAAATGTGTATTTGTTTGCACCCTAGCTCCTCCAAGCCTATTGGGCCAATCTCAACCAAAGTTTGTATGTAAACACTATTAAGTATGTCCTAAGGGGGTCAAAACTGAACTTAACCCTATTTCTATTTTGTAAAGCCTGTTGGTTAATTACTCCCAGCCTACTGAGTCAATCTCAAACAATCTTGGCAGGTTGATGCTTCAGACAATGGTGAATATTCTAAAGGGATTCAAGATAAAAGTATGAAAGTTGATGGATGGTTTCTCAAACAACCATGCTTTTCTCATGATCAATGAGATGTAGGGTGTTCAATGGTGGGATCACCTCAAAATCTTTATTTGTTGGTAGATGGAAAGCAAACTGCAAATGTTGTTTATGAAGAAGCTTTGTTATAATTTTAAAATTTTGAGCTAAAGTTTATTTTCAAGTTACTACTTCGAACTATATGATTGCTGTTAAGCTTACATTGTTTTACTTAAGTTTAAACATTCTCTGTCAGTTGACAGGTATTTCAGCTTGTAGACATTAAATACAGATATTTAAAAAACAGTTAAAAAATTTGTTCCTACTTGTTATGAAAATTGTAGATTTCCATCATATTTCCAAAAAGTACATCAGATTTTCCGAGAAGAGATCCTGGTATGCAGTCTTTCATTGCTGGGTTGTCCATTTCTTTTTTGTATCCCTGTAGGTCAAAAGAAAATATTTAAATGGGCACAGTATTAAAACAAAATAGCCAAGTACTGTTTTTCAAAGAATCATTGAAGAATGAGGTTGATGAAGTTTGAGGGGCAAATAGTTATAACACCTTCCCAGTTAGCCTAAGTTAACATTTTTCTTACCTGAAAATCTATTTTCAATAGATACCTCTCTGCACACAATAGCTATTCCTCTTGCATCTGCCTTGAGGTATCTTTCACCCAAGACGTATTTTAACATAAGCAGCACTAATGTATGATGTTATCATCATGGGATAATAGCCCTCCACCAATAGGAGGGTGACACATCCTCCATATGCAGAAGATTCCCATATGCATTTCCACTCAGAACTAACTTCATTCTTAAATAGGGCAAGAATAATGTGCACCAGTAGTGGGAAGGTGTTTAGAATGGTAAGTATATATATCTGAAATGCATTTTCAGGTAAGGAAAACGTTAACTTCCAAAACAATACACTTACCTCCCTGCACAGAGTAGCTAGAATCCCATACTGATGTGATGGAGGGACCAGTGCAATTGTGAAAACCTAGATGAGATCCTTTCAGAGAAGGTACTGAAGGGGCAACACTCATGGGAGACCACATCCACCTCATGCAGGGTATACTCTTTGCCCAGATGTAAATATGAAAGGATTATGGCAAAGGAGCCAATATGTTGCAGGGATGGGTAGAAAAGTGCATGACCAACTGAGTATTTGCACACACAAGTCAATTGGATATGAGGTGTAGCATGGCTAAGGTAATTATCAGACCATATTTTGATATGTGCTCTGTTTTATCACTTACTCACCATACATAAAGTAAAAGGGACAAAGTCCTCTTCCTGTTGCAGAAGAACACTTTGGTCCATCAGGCTGGCCAAACCATTTGGAAATT
This sequence comes from Limulus polyphemus, assembly GCF_000517525.1. NCBI lineage: Eukaryota > Metazoa > Arthropoda > Merostomata > Xiphosura > Limulidae > Limulus > Limulus polyphemus. The sequence goes on from NW_013667395.1 coordinate 197,277, forward strand.
GGCATATTATTTAAAAAGGGTGACACCTGCACTACACTGACATGGACACCCATGCCCTACTTACCACTGTAATGTGCTTCCCACTCAGACTCTTTCCAGAGGGGTTGTACAACTGGTGAGGAACTCTCCAAGTTGTCAACCCTAGGAGCTAGGAAGTGGTAAGGGTTTTTCCATCCTCTACTCAAAGACTAGAGGGAGGAATTCACATTGGGGGGACATTGGAAATTGCTTGATGCAGATTTAGGGTAGTAAGTATACCCTGTGAGGCAACACCAGCCAGATGGTGTTGGAGGTAATGGGAAATGAAGGTGTTGAGCATAATCTACATTCAAGCCTGTAGAATCTCATCCAAGGGTTTTTGAAAAGTATGGGGCCAGAGAATCTGATGAGACATAATACAGCCTGCAAGTATTCCCATCCAGAGAGGAATATATGATCCAGATGAGCTGATGAATTCATCTGGTATGCATAAAAGACAAGAGATCCTTGCAAGAAGAGGGATCCCATGGCAAAAGTAAACAATTGCAGGAACTACAAAATGGAGCTATTCATGCCAAGTAACACCTGACTGTTGGACACAAAAGAGAAATTAGAGAGAGAGAACAATCTCCCTCCCAAGCCAGCCAAGTCTTGGGAAGAAATGAGCAGTTACGGAACAAGATCAAGGAAGACCTGTGAAACAAAGTACAGGAGGCATCTAATATATAAAGATCATAGCTGTGACAACCACAAGCAAGAAGGAGAAGGAAATAGGTATTGAAAGAGAGATGGTATAATGAGCAAATGGCCATTGGTTAAAACAGGGCCTGGGTAAGAACATGTAGAAACTCATTAATATTCAGTCATGCAAAATAATATCCAATTCTCTATCCTATTTTCTAACTTATCCATCACATCTTTAGATAATTTTTTAGAAGCCTTTTATGTGGCACCTTGTCAGATGCTTTCTGAAAATGCAGATACACCAAATCTACACGCTTACCTTCATCTACATAAGCAGTAATCTTTTCAAAGAATGTCAAAAGATTTGTAAGGCAAGATTTTCCCTTAGTGAAACCATGTTGACTATCCAATAAAATTCTAAACGTTGTTAAATGGCTTTGCAAAGCATCTTTTAACAAACTTTCATAAGCTTTTCCCACTACCGATGTAAGATTAATGGGTCTATAATTACTAGGACAATTTTTATCACCTCCCTTGAGAAGAGGAGTTACATTAGCTAACTTCAAATCATCTGGTACCTGTCCACTATTCAAGGACCGACAAAAATAGTAGTAAGTGGCTCACATATCCAATCTTTAACCTCCTTCTAAATCCTTGAGAAAATATTACCTGGCTCAGAAGACTTACGTTTCTTAAACTTCCCAATTTCTTCTTAATCAGATTAGAATTAATGCAGTCATCTTGTTTGATCTCCTTTCCATTTATCAACTGATCAAGATGTGGAATACTGCTTAAATATTCATTAAGAAAATTTGATAACCCAGCCATCTCATAATCATCAGATACAAGCCTTCCTTTATCATCCCTCAAGGGTCCTATCCCCATCCTAACATTTTATTTACCCTTAATGTATTTAAAGAAATCCTTACTGTTAATTTTTACATTTTCAGCCAACCTTTTCTCATACATCCTTTCTAATGTCCTAATTTCTTGTTTCACCAACTTTCCTGATCTTCTATAATCTTCTAAATCTCCTGTCATACCAGTCAATTTAAATTTCTTAAATTTATGATGCTTTTCTTTAACTTTATTTCTTAAACTCTTTGTGAGCCAACCTGGTTTTTTCACTTATAGCTACCCATTTCTTTCTATAAGGAATACGTTTACCTTGAATATTTAAAAATTTATCTTTAAAAATTTTCCACATTTGATCAGTGTTGCCAAATAACTCAGCTGCCCAATTCACAACAGATAATTCTCGTCACATCCCTTCAAAATTTGTTTTTTGAAATTTGTAACCAAAATATCATTATTCCTTATCTCCATATGCAGCAAAACATTGAACCTAATAGAGCAATGATCACTTGCACCCAGATGTTCCCCAATTTCTACCCTTTCAATCATTTCTGCATTTGAAGTTAACAATAAGTCTAAAATAGCATTGTTTCCAGTTGGTTCCTTGACTAACTGGTGAAGAAAGCCATCCTTAACAGTTTCCAAAAACCTTTTTCCCTCATGGTTTTATTCTAGAATTTCCAAATCTATATGCCTGAAATTAACATCATTCATAATTATGACTTCATTAACAGCTGAAGTCTTAATCTCATTGTAAAGTTTCACTAATTTCATCAGTATCATTTGGCAGTCTGTAACAAATTCACACTAAAAGCCTTTTCTCTTTATATCCTCTAATAGAAACCCAAATGAATTCAATCTCTTTGCTGTTTGATATCTTCAACTTCAACAGAATTTAACTCACATTTTACATATAAAGCCACTCCTCCCTCCCTCCTTAATACTCTATCCCTATTAACTAGCCTGTAACCTTGTTTTAGAAAAAAAATTCTGTCAACAAAATCATCCATGTTTCAGTTATTCCCATTATATCAAAATCCTCCATTCCTACCAGTACTATAAAGTCACCTATTTTATTTCTTATACTTCTAGCATTACAATAGTAACAATTAAGCCTATCCTTATAACAACTTCTATACTCTTTACCTATGCTAAATCTTTCTCTGCCTCTTATTATTTTTGCATTCAGTTTTTCCTGGCCCTCACCACTGCCTAGTCTTAGTTTGAAACTTCCCTTATAGCTGAGTTAATAGCCTTAGCAAACAAGTCTGACCCTACTCTATTTTAATGTAAGCCATCCATTGAAAAAAGCTCCCTTCTTCCACTGAACTGATCCCTCAAGTTCAACCAGCCAATCTGCTCATCCTTATATACTAACCTAAGCCTAGGATTTATCCCTAGTGACCAACTTATAACTTCATTCCCACAGTTAATTCTGGGCAGTATCCCTGACAAAATTAAGTTACGACCATTTTCTTTAAATGCCTTTATCAACCCTTTGTAATTTATTAGCTCCTCTGACCTACCTTTCCCACCATCATTAGCCTCTACATGCACTACAAAAATTGCATTTCTGCTAGCTCCCTTTATTATATCTCTTGCTGTGTCAGTTATGTCCTCCACCTGTGCCACTGGGTAGCATAATCTGATTCTTTTCTCCCTATTTACCCCATATATCTTATCAAGGAATCACCTACAACTATAACCTCCTTATTATCCACATCCTTCTATGACCCTTTTGTTTTCCTTCCTTCCAATAGTTCCTCATTTGCAGAAGCCAAGGGCTGAAATTTGTTACTCAACAGAATAGGCTCATTATAACTAAATTCACTTCTTTTAGCCCTAACAGTACTATTTCTAACTTCCTGAAAGTCAATGTTAGATGATGTATCCCTTGCATGTAAAAGCTTAAGCTCCTCCTGAAACCCTGCTGCCATTTCACACAATCCACACTTCTCTTTATCTATTGCATCTACTTTAATCATGATTGCCTCTAACTTCTCCTCCAACCTAAAAACTCTATATCTTCATTACTAGCTTCCTTAAAAGTATATTCCAGTCCTGAGTTTCGAAATAAAACCCACTCAATGCATCCATTACACCTAACAAACTGTGAATGCTTATCTCCTACATTAGTCTTAACCATTGTATTTATACTTGTACTGTTTTAGCTTGAAAATAAATACTCAATACCAAATGCCAGTAGCCTATTGTTAACACTGTTAATGTTAAGCCTAACGTTTAAGGACTAATTATATAATTTTTTATCACTACTTTGTCTTCACACTAAAGTAATAAAGTTTTATCTTTAATTATATAGAACTTAATAATTTACTGGAACAAAATACGTAACATTAATAATAAAACATATTTACTTTAGCCTGATTTATATTATAACCTACCTATATCTATAAGCTGAATTTAAACTACTGAATCTAAGTTCAAATAAACACGTTAATTCTAGAACACCAAGAGACAATAAGCTAATTTTTAGATTGTATATATGTAATAAAACAATGTATTTATCCTGTTTTACAATTTACCAGTGAATATAAATATACCTAAGCCTAAAGTTAAATGTACTAAGCCAGTTTTAAGTTAAAATGTTGTAATAATAATTTACACCCCTAAACTCTAACTTAAAACTTTGACCGTCTTACTTTTATTTACCAATCTTATTATATCTAGTTATTATTGTGTAATTTAACCCAAATTACTACAAATTATAATAATAATATTAAATAACTTTCAGAAATCTATGAGCTTAACTTTTCAACATCCTCCCTCTTCAGTATATTCTATGGCATTCGAATATTTAGCATTTAAATTCCACTGTTAATTTATATATATTAAACAGATACTTTCAAAAACACTGTTATACAAACTTACAAAGTTACATTTCTCTCTACACCTATAATTTCTGAAACATTAACTATAAATTACAAAAGATTTTATAATGTTAAAACACACACACACCTGAATTATACTGCTGAGTTCTGAGACGTAAGTTTTTTCTGTTTCAATCAATTCTGTCATGACATGACTGAAATACATATATAAACAAGTAAATGGCATTTCTTAAACAATACAAATATATTCTAAATATTTAAAATCCGTTTTTGGCATAAGTTACTAAGCTCCTAAACATATATTTAAATTAATTTACAAACTCTATTTTCATTTCTTTATTAATGTCCTTTATAATATTTTAAAGCTATTTAACAATCACACTGATACTACTTTCAGATTTTTTTTCAGGCTTTATAAACATTATCTTCAAAAGTTATTTCTATTTTCATCAATTTCTAAACAGTAATTCTTTTTGATACTTGATAAATGAAGAGAAACAGACAGCCTAATAGTATTTTTCTGCTTATGAGGTATTATACAATAACCAGTACCTTTAATTCTCTTAATTATCTTTACTAATAACCTTACAATAAAACAGAAAAATCCATATCATTCCAAACTCTCTATCATATGATTAACAATACCCTCTTTTGTGGTTCTTCATGTCCTGTTGACTACATGGACTGGGAGAATGAGGTTCTAGTGAACAGTTCTCCTGCAATGAAGGTAAAATGCTGCTAAATTCTCCTAGCCGTACCTCAATATGCATCTAAAAGAAAAATTAAGAAGAAACTTATGCTATAAATGTAAAACATTCTAAATCCCATGAACTTATAGCACTCACAGCACATGATAATAATCAGGAATATGTGATAAAAATACATAAGCCAAATGATCAAATACAATTAATAAGATTCATTTAAAAAAGGCTAAACCCAAAAAAATAAAATACAACTAACACTACAACAGAAATTATGATGAGCAACTGAAGTAATAAAAATCATAATTTCCATTATGAAAGGAAGTTTTCTGTTTATATGTAGTTTTTTTTATTCTTGTTTGAAGTTGTAATAACATTTTTAATTTTGAGATTTGGCAGTAGATAAAGAACTCAGTTCTTAAATTTTTGAAAAATAATCTCCATAACTATTTGAAACAAATATTAAAAATAAGAATTCATTTTTTTAGTGGCAGGATACGTAAAACAAAAATTAAGTATGTAATACTGTTTTTGATGCACAAGACTTTTAAACTGTTAACCAGAGGAAGATTGTACACAGTTTATATATACAAAACCTACTGTAGATACCACAAAACAAGGAGACTGTATTTATGCTGAATAATAAATTGTTTGAAATTTATTACTAATCTAATTAAAGAAGGTAAACTGAAGAAATATGTTAAAAGTTTATTCAATTGAATACAGCATCACCAACAAGAGTCTACAAACAGAAAGAAAAAAAAGACTCATATGTACAAACATCTCTCAAACCACAGTTAGGAAAGAGTGACCAATTTACAAAAAATACCTGTCTTACAATATATGGAATGAATCCTGCAATTTTAAATTATGTACTGGAATACTGTTTGAGTAATATATTTTAACACTAATAAGAAAAATAAACACTCAAAAAATGGATTCTTGACAGTAAGGAGAATACTCCAAAGTGCTTTACTACTGCCATAAGGGAAACCTAAAATTACAAGTTATAGATGCATGGGTGAAAGTTCTCTTTCTGTAGACGGAAACTTATCAAAATGGCCTTTCCCAGACATGATTAAAAAGCATGATTTAAATTTAATGTAAATTAAACACATTTTGCATTTTACTGCCAACACTGTTGTAATCTTTATTGATCTATACTTCAGACCATTTTCTTTCGTATAAGGAAAGTCATAACTGGCTAATTCAGTGATATGTTTTTTACACGCAACTGAGGTTTTAAAAAATTAACTGGACATACATGTAAAAGGTTTGAGTATTAAAATTTAACTAGCCTTCTGTGATTTATTATCAGGTTAGTCCATCTGGTAACATGACAGGTTGCACATGTTTTCTGAATTGTTTATTCTTTCTAAAAAGTAAAGTTAAAATTTCATTATGAAAGTTGTCCACAATGAATCAGAGCTTTTTGGGGGCCTAGACAGAACCAAACCCCTGGCAAACAATTTTTTTCAACTAAAATAATCATTCATAGGACACTTTCACCCATGTGAAAGATAAGTCATCCATAAAATGTCAAAAGGTAACTATATCACCAGGTAAAATAACCAGTTATAATTTTCCTACACTGAAAATGTATTACATACTTACTTCCACTCACATACATAGCTATTCCTGTTCAGTGATGCCCTCTATTTAAAAAAAAGAAAAATTGCGCATGCTAAAAGCCTTTCATTCTAACACACCCCTCGACTCACATGGTTTAACTAATTCATGCGACAAACCACCACCAATATTAGTGCCCCACACTACATGACTCATGTGACTCCCTCTAAGCTATTCTACCTAACTATAACTTCAGGTTTAGGCAGAAATGTAAGCACCAGTTGACAGTGGGGAGGAATGGTGGGAATTGTAAGTGGAAGTAAGCACCTGTTGGAAATACATTTTCAGTGTTGGAAAATTATAACTTCCAACAAGGTACCTTACTTCTGCTCATATATATAGCTAGAATCTCACATTGAATAAGTGGAGGGACCAGTATGAGGGAGAAAGCAGAAGCATCCTTTAAAAGCATTCGAAGGACACCCTAATGAGGGGACCCTCTAGTAAGAGGATTATACATGGGAGACCACACCACTTTGCCCAGATGTGGAAAAGGTGTAACAGATCTGGGCAGAAAATTGTGAGGAGCACATCCAAATGGTTGAACAGTGATACTAAACATAATATATTATAATTTCCACAATTCAGAATGACAGTAAAATAAGGGATGTGGCCCAAGGTGTAGAGTGGCTAGGGTGCAACGGACCATACATGGCAGGTCACTGCATCCAAAACTCAACAACTGAGAACCAACATCCATGCAGAGGTAGGACAAGGATCATACCATCTTCACCTCAAGTTCAAGGCACGTGCGAGCAGAGTGAAATAACATACATATATATATATATATATATATCCCATTCAAATCAAACAGACCATAACCACTTCAAATGTAGTAACATCCTCAGCATAAAGACAGAGGGGTAGCACAAAAGGAAGAAGCAAAGCAACCAAAAAGTGCACCCACCGTGACTCACAATATTGGGGTAGTGTACTCTAGGCAAACTAGGTGAGGGACTAGGGACACCCTGAACACGTGTGAGGACTTATGTTGATTGGTTCAGCTCTAAATCCAAAACTCAACTCCTGGCAACTAACATCCATGCAGGGGTAAGATGAGGGATCCCAATCGAAGGGGCGAACTGCACTTATGCTGCCACACTATATTTTTGAGTACATCATGTTGATTGGTTCAGCTCTAAATCTAAAACTTAACCATCAGGAACCAACATCCATGTGGGGGTGGGATGAGAGATCTCAATTGCACGGCACGAGTGTGAAAAGTATGTTGACTGCTTCAGCTCTAAATCCAAAACTCAACCACTGGGAACCAACTTCCATGTGGGGGTGGGATGAGAGATCTCAATTGCACGGCACGAGTGTGAAAAGTATGTTGACTGCTTCAGCTCTAAATCCAAAACTCAACCACTGGGAACCAACTTCCATGCGGGAGTAAAATGAAGGATCCCAATCATTATGATGGCACACTCCAAAGTACAACATCCCCTCAGACAAACCCATGCAGAAATGTGGTCTCCATTTGGAGGACCAGCAAAACACCACCAACTTACTCTCAAATGAATGGAGTCTTTATTGTTTATATTGTATATCTCTTATTCCAGAGGATACCTTCATGGTCCACCACCCCAGTAGCTTGGAACTAGAAAGTGTTAATGACTCTTACTCTACTGTAAGAAACGGGGGTAAAAATATGGTGAATAGTCTGGAGGAACATTCACACTGGAGAAAGTGCATTGGGTGACCACGAAACCCTATTTTGAAAAGCAGACCAAACTCGATTTATTCAATCTAATTAATGGCATAAATGAGCAGTAATCCCCTTCTGCTTTACCCATGAAGTCCATGGGCTAGTACAGTCTGGAATGGGCATATTTATGAAGCAAAGATATCTCGAGGAATAACCTACAAACAATCTTATAGAATACCCCATCTCTAGTTTATGTGATTGTAATGTACAGTGTGCATTTTGTGGCCATGGAAATTATGAAAGTGAAGTCAACATGGCCTTACAGTGTGGGTTTTAGTACAATTCTAACTGATTGAAGTATACCTGGACAGGTACCACTTGTCACAGAGCAGGATCCTGGTCAAAACATGAGACAGGCCCCTGAAAAATAATATATATAACAAAAGAAAGGAAACTTACATAGTTACAGTGTCACCAAAAAGTGAAAAATAGCAATAGATGGAAGATGTTACCCTAAAAAGTAAGAAACAGCTACCCAAAGCAGATAATAGGATATGAATGTATGAGGTGTAGTCCCAGTGCTTAACAGACAAAATACCTCCAACGGACAACGGGGTTGAGATGCAGGTAAAAGTAAGATGCCTGAACGAAGTGAAGACACCAGCAATTGATTATGGGTAGAAGGAAACAAGGAATAAAAGACTAATCGAATCACAAGCCGAACAGAAGGGGTAAGGAAAGAAGAGAAAAAATATCACAAACAGAGGAATGGTGCAAGGGAATGAAACTGTGGGAAATGGGGTAAACAGAAAGAAGCCTTAAAAGTAACCCACAACATGTACAGGACAGGGAAGGTCATCTGGATCCAACCGAGAATAAAGGAATATTCCACATGAACCCCCTAAAGTGTAGGTTAGTAAAATCGAAGAAGACTGACAGAATGAAAAAACCAAAGTTATAAACTGGATCTAATCCCATCTGAATCAACAGCCAGGGCAAGTGGATGATGAACTGGAGACCAAAAAACAAAAGAGGTAACTTGGAATCAAGAAAGGAGTCAAATGCTTCCTGTGGAGGAGTACCCCATAGGAGGCAGAGCCACCGAAAATTTGAGGATTGAGAAGCCACTCCTTGGGGGAAAGTGTGTCGGGACTGGAAAGATGATTTCCAATGAGGATAAAAGCACCTGGTACATAACATACCAGGAGATGTATGTCAAACGTTTGGGTATAAAAAGGGAGATCCACTGTCTATCACAAAGGGAAGAAGAATGAGTGCCCCCTTGGTGAGTGATATAAGCCACAACTATCAAATAGTCAGAATGAAACATGATTAGTCAAATCCAGACAAGAGGAAGAAATTTAACTAAAGCACGTTGGACTGTCAGAAGTGCCAGGGTGTTAATATGGTAAGACCTCTGTCCGTAAACAATTCGCCTGCAACCTCCTGCTGATCAACCCACACCCTCAACTTTGGAGATGAGCATCAGGGAAGAGAAACAATCTGGATGATAGGGAGGAATTGGATGAAAGTTAAAAGGAGAATTCAAAGGAACCCAAGCAAGAGACCATGGGTCATGTAGCATCTCCTGAAAAGATCACAAATGTGCCAGACCCAAAGGGGAAGTGCTTCCATAAAAGCCATACCCCCCAATGTGTTAGAACCTCACTAGTAGTAAGACAGTGAACCGTAATGGCATGGATAACAGAAAGCTCCATCGAATGCAATTGAGGAGAATGGATGATCTTGATGGAGTTGGATGTTTAAAAAGACACTCCCCAAATAGCCGAGATTGTTAGGTATTTAACAGGAAAAACTCATGTAGTTGGAAAATCCAACCACCCAAGCTGCTTGTGTAAGAAGCAGATGAGAGTTATGACCACCCCCTGTGCAGAAGGAGCTAACAGAAGTCAGACCATCCAAGTAGTAGTTTTAGTAAAATCTCCTAAAATGCAGAAGTCAGGTAAAATGTAGACCACCTGACAAAAAACATAAGGAACCAAAACAAGTCCAAAGGGCAATGAACAAAACTGATACCGAATCATGTGGTAAAAAAAACGTGAGACAGCATCCCAAGAATTGAAAAATAAGAATGTACCATGTGCATTCTCAGTTCTGCAGAAATTGCCCAGTAGATTGGGATCAAAGACTACATATTAAAATGGGGAAGAACCAAGAAGTGATTGAGGTGGGACCAATCGATTCAGAGCTCCAATCAGCATTGAGCATACATGATAAATAGAGAAATCCGTAGGTAAGGACAGGAAGGTGCCAGACATGGAACATGAATAAAGATGGCATTGACTCTGAATGAAACAAAAGAGCAACCAAAAAAAAAAAAATAGAATATAGCATCACAGATACCCCATGTGATGCTAAATGCACAGGAGTAGCCCCAAAAATGGTCCAGTGGAGAGAAGTGGATGGTAAACAAACTGTAATGGTCTAAAATGAACACGCTGCTACAATCAGGGTTCAACAACAAAAACAAAATATATTCACAATAACAACACTTAGAAATAAATTCAACACAGTTAATAAACAAATGTCTGGCTAGGACTTCACACCAATATTAATAAAAAAATTATCATAAATATTGATATATCAATAATAACATAATCAAGAAAAAGGACCAGAAATAAAAAACCTAATTTAAAAAAAAACACCAAATGCAATATTCAAACAATACCTTTCAATGTCAATAACAATACTGAGTGAGAAACCGCAATAACTATACACTTCAAATAACCATCTAGTGACTCTCTGTCTCTCTTAGTGAAACTTATGGCAGGGTATTTATTCACAGAGTATGTCACAGGACCACATAAACACCTCATGTGGTCATAAATTTACATACTTTTCTGCTACAATAACAATATCTGTACATCACCACTAGGGAAGCTGGTGTCAGTTTAATCATACAAACATATATATAAATATTTACTCAAAACACATGATTATGTAAAAGGTGAGTTAGCATTTTAATGCAACTAAAGATTCATAGATAATCTAAATGATAGAAGGGAATAATAAATGAGTGATAAACACAATCATAATCATAAAAACATAGAATTTGCTATTTCACACTCCTTCCCCCTTGAAAAATGAAGTAATGACATTAATCACTTCATATAAAATATCTGAATTTTCGTTTCCTTACTTTTAATTCCCTCTTTATACCGACATCATGAATCCTTTACAGTTTAAGTAGACATCTTACAAAAAATACAATTCACATTTTTTAATCTTCAGCTAGATCTTTTATAGCTTCTGGTTATGGTTCGATTTACTGAAAGTTTAACACTTTGAAGACCAGCTCACTATGATAATTAACTCTGCAATGTGGTCACAATGTCCTTTGAGGAGGAGGTAGGGGTTAGTAATCAGCAGGATCCGTTAAGGATGAGAAGTGGACACACTAGCAGAAATCCCTTTTACTAGTGAGGAAACAACCATCAAGTTTTCTGTAGCCAATATTTTCATTTTACTGCATCTGCCTGGAACAACTACAAAATGGTACAAGACAGTATCCCACCCTAGAAGATCCCAAAAGCAAAGAAACCATGCGAGAAGGAAAAGAACCAAAGATGGCAAACACTCCAACATGGAGGAAAGGAGGAAGAGATATCTCAAGAAAAATAAACTAGATATAGGTTGAATGCCTAAGAAAGGAGGTGTAAGGCAGACATTTCCTATAGGAGAATTGGTAGGGTAAGACAAAGCTGGAAGACTAGGTGGGGGATAAAATGGATAGGGTTAACAGAGACCCCCCATACAGGCAACAAAGATTCTAAGTACACAGAATCAAGAAGAAAATCTGCCTGATGGTAAGCTAAGGGAAATTGAACAACGTTATAGGACAAAGGATACAACTAAGCTCTAATTTCAAAACAGAACTTGGCTATGAGTATTGACCATATTATGTTATTGAACCGAAATAACTACAGATAATAATATTAACAGTAAAATATTAAAAAAACATAACAATATAATGATTTATCTTTCCAAAGTTGGTGGACCGTATTTCAAAAGTGGTAACAAAGAATTGTTGAGAGACATTGATACAAAAAAAAACACATCTGAAGAGAGCACAAACTAAATGTCTGAACATGAGCACTGCCAAATGAGAAGTGATAGTTAGATAGAATAGCATAGAGGGAGTCGCACGAGTTATGTAGGTGTGTGGCACCTACTATTGGTGAAGGCTTGTTGCATGATAATTCGTATGCAAAAATCAATTAAGCCATGTAAATCGAGGGATGCGTGGGAGTGAAAGACTTGTGGCATGCAAAATATTATTTTGCAAATAGAGGGTAGCACTGAAGGAAAATAGCTACGTGAGTGGAAGTAAGGTACCTTGTCGGAAAGCAATTTATGCAAGATATTTGTTGTTTGTATTTTTATGAACTTTTGATGTCCTACAGATATAACAATAAAATAAAAACCTTCCAATATAAATCAAAATATGAATACATATTTATGCAAAGGAATGGAAAGAAATATTTCAAGTTTCACCTTTTGCTTTCATATTACTTAAAGAAGATCTAGAAAAGGGGTGGGATCCTCTTATCATTCAGAAATGTGAAAATAAATACAAAGAAAATCATGTTTTTAGCTAGGTTGATAAATTAATTAGCATCTGCAATTGTTAAATATGAATGGCAGTTCATGGTATATATAATATACATAAATATGTTTTTAGTAATATGCATTTTACTCATACTTAAGTGGGTTGGATGGGATATTACGAATATCATACTGATGAAAGAACAAAGATAAAGCAAATGTTGCTGCATTTAATGTATTTTCACAGAACCATAGTTATATAATATATATGAAATCTTCTTGTCACATCAACTAACACTTCAATTTAAGCATTTTTCTATATAAACATTTAAAAATTGTATTTCAGTATATTTCAACCAGAAAAGATTTTACATGGAATGTGTTTGCTGAATATACAGAGTCAAATTATTTCTTACTATTTGAGTTACAAAATCACAAAAAGTTAAAATCATATAACTTTATGAAACTCATACGAAGGATTTAGATTAAATCTTACTCTACTATGTTGAAACAACAGCATAAAAATAACTTTCCATGACAATAATAAACTCAATATGCACACTTTCAAGTACTTTACAAGAAAACACACAAATAATGAAATATGATTATTTACAAAGTGGTTAAAGTGTCAACTGAAACAAAAATAACTATTATTGTTCAAACACAAACATACAAAATGAAATCAATAAAACTGACTAAATTCCAAATAGACTCAATGCTAGAGAATTTAAGCTATTAAAACAAAGATGTTAAGTCTATATATACATTTATTTATTTAAAACGTTTGCACTAATTCATTTCTATATTTATTAAAACAATAAGTTACACAGAAAAAATACAGTAATTGCTTCTCTAATTTTTAGTTTTCAAACAAAATAAAAAACTCAGGTTTGCTTAATATCAGCTCATGTTATTGTTTGATAATTTAGGAACACTGAATTTGGTACTAAAACAGTTTCGTTTTAGTAAATTTAGTCAATAAAACTGACTAAATTCCAAATAGACTCAATGCTAGAGAATTTAAGCTATTAAAACAAAGATGTTAAGTCTATATATACATTTATTTATTTAAAACGTTTGCACTAATTCATTTCTATATTTATTAAAACAATAAGTTACACAGAAAAAATACAGTAATTGCTTCTCTAATTTTTAGTTTTCAAACAAAATAAAAAACTCAGGTTTGCTTAATATCAGCTCATGTTATTGTTTGATAATTTAGGAACACTGAATTTGGTACTAAAACAGTTTCGTTCATGGTTAGAAGCACTGTTAACAAGGTTATGTAAAAAATATGTTAATGAGGTCTAGTCATAATGAGTTTATTTTTTCTGACATTTGAACATTATACAGAATAGTTACAAAGACAAGAAACAAAATTTCATTCGTAAAATGATTGTATCTTAATAACTAGTTGTCCACAAAGAACTATATTTTATTAGAGGCAGATTACAAATCATAGGTTTTATTCAAGAAAGTCTGGTTGGCATATTATTATACACTCCTTTTTAAAATTTTCACTCAAAACTACTTAGTAATAGTATACTGATATACACATAATGATTTCTGTTGTTACTGATACTTTAAACATAAATTAATTTTATTTAATTTTCATGTTTCATTATAAGTGTACAGTTCAGTAAATTTTGTTTTTGATTAAACATACAAATCTCATTTTTATGTGTGTGCAGTACACATGAATAAAATATATTTGTTTTTATATTATTTTTACTGTATAAATACAGAATTATTTATAACAACAACTATAACACTTTAAAAACAATTCATATTTATTAATAATTCATCATCTCAAACTTAAATTAAAGAATTATTTTTTAATCATTATAATAACACTGAAAATATAATTCCTCAAATTATGAAATGAATTTCTAATTACAGGAACAAAAAAAGTCAATTTTTCATTTGCTCATTATGAATGTATTATTTAGTAAAATAGGACATTACACTAATTTGTATTGAAAATGCATTTACTACTTTAACAAAAATAAATGAAAAGGAATAAAATTCAATGGTATACCAAGCAAGCTACCTTAGATCCTGTCTTTCCTCTTCTGAAAGAACGTAGTTCATTGTCTGGAGATTTACTACCACGCTGGAAAATACTACAAGAACTACCAACGGAGGGCAAGGAAAGAGGCACTGCTGGTTCAGGTATTACAGCCTGGACTGGGCGGGAAGAACGGGAAACAAGTTTTTGAAGGTTATTCTTCTGCTTTTCACACATCACCTGAACATCTTCAATTCTCTGAAGTACCTAATAAAAGTTGTGTCCCTTGATGTAGTTCTTGTTTAAATATCAATTTTTATCTAAATATGAATGAGCATTTACATTTTTCAAACAAGATTTAGCATTTTTGATTTTTTGTAATCTAAGAAGTTGTGAAAAAAAACAAAAAACACACATTAGGTAGCAAAATACATCATCACCAGCAGAGATATGCAGCATAAAGATTTACACGATGATCTTGTTTACAGATTTATTACTTAACATAGGCTATAAAATTTTTATATTATATGATGATGAAACTATTTAAAGATCTTAAAAAATATTGAGAAACAATGTTTAGAGTTCCATCAAACAATGAAAACAGTTATACCATGATGTAATTTCATATCTTTACTTATCTATTTTAGAAGTGTTTTATATTTCCATATAATTTAATGAGATAACTTAAATTTAAATATGTTTATCAGTAATAATAAATCTGAAGAACAGTACCAGTTTTAATGTTTTAAAAGCACACAGCTAACATTACTTAACATTACATTAGCATTTTTGATTTATTTTGTGCTCTAAGAAGTTGTGAAAAAAACAACAACACATCAACATACATTAGGTATTTTTTTTAAATAGTGGTAGTTACTTTACAAATTGATGACCAAAAGTTAATTGTTCATACTATATCTTTATTAACAATCACATGATCTTACAATTATGTTAATATTCATACCTGATGCACCAAAGATTTAATCTCTGGTGTAATCATATCCTTAAATATATTGTGGAATTCCCTTGGACTGCTTAACTGAAGCTCTTGAGATCTTTTCAGAAATAAGTCTAATTCTTCAAGAGCTACCAGAGCAAACTCAGGAGATGAACATTTCTCAATCTGAAGATTAGCTAAGAGGTCTACCCCGTCAGTGCACCATTTATTGGCCTAGTCATGAAGAACAAGATTTTAAAGAAATTTAAATATAACAACAAGAACTATGCATTGTAAAGCTATTAAATTAGATAAAAAATACACAAATTTTAAAGCTGTAGGCAAAATTGCATAATATGTAAGGAGGGGGACAGACTGAAGTGTTATTCTAGTAATGGAGAAATATGAGCATAATGATAGGCACTATAAGGAGGGGGAGAGACTAAAGTGTTATTCTATTAATGGACAAATATGAGCTTTATGATGGGCACTAGTTTGGCTTGGTAATGAAACAGTATGATAATGAAATACTTCAGCAGGAATATTAGCCTATTTCTCAATAAAACCCAGCTCCAGTATTCATTCATGGATACTGTAAATAAGAAAGTTTTCCCAAAGACTATTTTCAAAAGTACCTCATAATGGATTGATAGGACCAAGAACCGAAATTTAGTTAGGCTATGAGAGATGGATAGAGCATTCTTAATGCTCCATAAACAGTCTTCAACAGCTGTTTCAATATGGTCAAGTTTATTGTTTCCTGAAGTGACAACATCAACATTATGATAGAAAGTACTGTATCAATGGGTAATTTTGGTCTCAACAGATATTTCTGTACTGATTAATTGTTACACTGTCTTTGATTGTAACCAATTTGTACCACAAGAATAAAGTTTGCTCCATATTAGAACCACCAATAACATCTATTTAAAAAAAACAATCAAAGGTGTACTTTTTTTAATTGTTTCAATATCCACTTGGGGTGAAATGGATGCATGTTCCCCACTTGACTATTATCATATTGAGTTATTTGTTGAAAACGACAGTATGTGGTCTTTACACCACTGTATGTACAAATGTATGTTTCTCAGAGTAATGAACTGTTCATGTGCAGTTGTTCTACCATCATATAGTTGTCCCCTGTGTCATTTCATATTGTAATTCATTTTTTAGCAACACTCAAAAATATATTTTCTTGTATTCTGTAGTTTTTCTGCCCTTGAGGTTTTATTTATAATATTCCATGTTTACATCACCTTAGACATTATCGCTCTTGATGTATAAGCAATTGCTACTATTTTGATTGTTAAATCATCCAGACCTCCATTGAAAAAAATTTTGTCTGCAAGATATGATGGCTGAAACACAAGTACAACATAGATGACTAGTTCTTATTATATATGGAGCTGGAAATCAAGTTACATGTTTTACATGTTCCATATTCTTGCACTTCACTTATAAGAAACTGTAAAGGTGTCAATTGAAACTAGCAAGTGTCTCCATATTTTCTGTCCAACATTATGTAAATTATTGTTTTATCCTAATTAACATTTGACCTTAACAAAAAAAGAGGCTAAGTCTTAAAACATTTGTAAAACAATTGTCAAAATGTATATTTCATAAACAATAAACAAGAACTTTGAATTTTTTAAAGGTGGTTACATATACAATAAAGATTTGTAATTTAATGAAAACATTTGTGATACACACTTTTTCTATTCGTTCTTGCAAATCTCTGTGTTTGTGAAGAAGCTGGTATCTTTGATCAAGTTTCTGTTTGAAGTCACTAAACATTCGCTCCAGTTCCAGACATTTGGGTGATACACAGTCAACGGCATAATGTTTGGACATGATTAGGCTCTTACCCATTTCTTGAATCTCTTTCATTCTGTCAAAATCATTCTGAAATTATAATATAATATTTTGAAAAAAGAAAATAACAAAATATCTATCTGTCTATATGTATAAACAAAACTTTGGCTTTAATATTATTGAGGTTAAGGCATAATTGTACTGTCATCATTCTTTCAATATTAAAATTCTAGTAATAGTTGTTTTTTAGATATTTAATGTAAAAGTTAAAAATCACTTAAAATGGCATAATGCATTTTAATGAAAATAACTAAAGGATAAGAAATACCTTACTGGACCTGAAATATAAAATTTTTTGAAACTCAAAATTACAAATATAAACTAAAATTTCTTTTATGATAAATAATCAAATAGGACATTATAAAGGTTTTCATTATTTTTATTACAAATACTTTTTAGGGTTACAAATTAAGAGGGTATGTTTACATAAAGAATATACCATATTTTACTGTTCTTGGCATCAACAACTATGATACAGGGTGTACAAGGAACTGTCTAGTACTAACAACAAATGATGTTTTTTTTGGCATAGTCAAATGCTAACTATTATTTCTCTTTAATTCTATAAACTGTTAAATGCAATATTGTGATGCGATACTAATTACAATGATTTAATAGTGTACTCCTCTAACCTTGGTCTGTAGCCTAAACTTCTCTAGTTGTTCAATCAGAAAGTCAATCTGTGAAACCGAATCTCCTGACTCTGGCAAGCTTGCCAATTCTTGAAGATTGGTTGTGACATTTGCCTGAAGCTAGGTTCACAAATAAGACATTTTTTTTACAAATGAATGTTACTAACTATATCCAACAGAAAGAGTCTTGTACACAAATGCTAATAAGATTTTTATTCCATAAAATTGTTGACACATTTAATTGTATTCCTCTAGGCTTCCCTAAAAATTATATTTTACAAACATTAAAAATTAATTAAAAGAGAATGCAATTAAAATTATGTAAGCCGTAATTATGTAACGTGAAAAAGAATGTTTAAGTTCAATTAAGAATAAAGATTTTGGGGTGCATGGATAAAGCAACTCACTCTGACAGCTTGTAATGAGAAAGTACAATAACTTAAAAAAGGGAGGAAAGTATTGCACCTATTATATGGCAAGGGATCTATTTTTTCATCAGTTTTCTACATGCTTGGTAAAAATATTTTAATTTAACTTTCTTTAAATGAGTACACGATGTTAGGAAAACAATTAGGTTCAAGAAATCAATTTAACACAAAGATATGAAACCCTGTAACCTGAGCGTTTTTGAAAGGTTCACCTTCTCAAAAAGCTCAGGTAATAGGGTTTTATATCTTTCTGTAAAATTAATTTCTATTAAGGAATTCATTGTGTTACTAGTTGAGTTATGTGCTTCTTCATAATCAAGTAATCTCATAATTAAAGTAATCAAGTAATTATGTAATCTCATAATCAAATGCACATACTTTTTATTCTTTTAAGTCCTGAGGCTGCTTACAACCATAGGGGCACCTTTGATGCTAATGTATCATCAGTGATCCCTGGGCAGATTTTTACCTGGAGGTGCCTATCTCCTCTACAGGTAGGCCATCCCTAATTTAGTAGTGAAAGACAAGAGGGAAGGCAGCTAGTCAACACAACCCACCGCCAGCTCTTGGGCTACTCTTTTACTGACCAATAGTGGGACTGACTGACACATTATAATGACCTCACAGCTGAAAGGATGAGCATGTTTAGCAACAGAGATTGAAATCCACAACTTACATATTGCGAGTCAAGCATCCTAACCACCAGGCCATGCACACAGTTACTTTACTATAATTATTTTTTGTAAGACTGTAGTCCCAGTCCTCTGTAGCCATACCTAGTGGTAACTTTTCATTTGCACATGACACTTAAATGACTTAAGCATATGTAGGAAGAAATATATAATTATATTTTTATTTAACTGTATAGTTTGATTTTAGTACTTTAGATTTGAGTTTGTAAATTTTTAAATCAATATTTCCTATATAATAAGATTTTAAATTTACTCTATTCAAACTAGTACACTAAGTCAAATAAGATTTTAACTATAAAGACATTAGATTAACACAAGAAGATGCCAAGTGAGGTTTTGATTATAATTTAAAGACAGGCTCATGAAATAAACAACAACACTGGACAGATGTGTATGTTGTTTGATGACAGGATTGTGCTATTAAGTTGATAAATATAAAAATAAAAAAATTAAAAAGAAATACTAAAACAAATTAACTATATACAGATATAGTGATATAACAAATATCAGACATTAAGAAGCTTTAAACTGGTTATCCAGCATTATTTAAGGAAAATGTATAGATGAAAATTGTTGGATTTTTTTCACACAAGTTAAAACAAAATTCAGATTGTAATTATAGGTGTTGTAACATTTTTTATATTTTATTCAGCTCTTTATGTTTAGGTTTGATTCAGACACTACCACAATGGATAGGGGTGCCCTTTACAGGACTAACATTATAGCTTGAAAACTCTTTTTTTTTTTTACACAGTTTTCTTTGTTTTCTTGAGAAATCAGTTGTGAGTTACTAAGTTAACAATGAGTTATATTAAGATTATAACTGATAAACCTTTACCTCTTTAAACTCATGTTCAAACTTCCGAAGTTCCAAAAATTGGCTCAATTTATTTTCATGTTCACTCCAAAAATTGTCAAAACCTTTTTCTGTTTCATCTAGCTGGACTAGTAGCCTGGAAAGAATTTAAATGTCTCATCCAAGAATAAAAAATTTCTAAAAGTTTCAAATAAAAACACGAATTGGGGGGGGGGGGGAGTAGCAAAGCACAGATTGAATGTTAGAAATTTTGTTTGCTTAAGACATTGTGCTTCAATAGTTGTGAAAATACACAACTTAATGACCTGTCCACTAATCATTTAAACTCTTATCAAATAACAATTTGGATGTTAACTGTGTTATAATATACTCTTGTACAATGTTAACTGTGTTAGAATATACTCTTGTACAGTACAAAATGAAAAGCCTAACCAGACCAGCAATTATGTTTCTGGAGCTAAACTATATTGTATTATAAATTCAACTTCTTGTTACTGTAGTTATATGTGTTTTAACATTAATGTTTACAACATGTATTGCTGATTTTTTCCATTAAGTTATCGGTTTTTAGGTTTGTTTCTTATCTTTTATAATAAAAATGGTGTAGTTACTGTAGTTATATGTGTTTTAACATTAATGTTTACAACATGTATTGCTGATTTTTTCCATTAAGTTATCGGTTTTTTAGGTTTGTTTCTTATCTTTTATAATAAAAATGGTGTGATAGCTAAACTGTATTCTATTATAAGTTTAACTCCTTGTTACTGTGGTTATATGTGCTTTAACACTAAAGTTTACAACATGTATTGCTGATTATATCTATTAGGTTATCAGTTTTTAAATTTGTTTCTTATCTTGTATAACAAAAATGGTGTGATAGGTATTCATTGATTTAAAACTTATTATGGTTAAATATCTTTTTCTTTTCTAAGTTAAAAAAAATCCATGCACACCAAAGAATACTTCTATAATGTACAGTACTGTTATGTAATTGTATCAATGGTTTTAAAAATGAAGAAAGAATTGTTACTTAATCCTCTGTGAAAATATAAGTAAAAAAATCAGAAACAAAAACAGCTGTCTGAATTATTTGCACTTTCTTTGTTGTGAATAATCACTAAACTGAATCTTGCCTAGCTAATTTAGTAAAGTTTAACAGTTACATATATTGAAGATAAAAGTAGTTACAAAACGTAAAAGTTTTTCTGACAATGGATGATACTTCTAGCCAAAATGTTATTATATACTATTTTGCTGGAAGCACATACTGGATATGCAAAGACTGACATCTGAAGTGTTTTAAATATACTGAAGCCTTAGTAAGAGGAGCATTACAAGTGATTTTGTGGTTCAAAACTATGTCAAAATCAGTAAAGTGAAAAACTTATCTTTCTATAACTCTATAACCAAGTTTTAGAAAAAAAGCAATAGTATAGGTTCAGATAAATTAAACAAGAAAAAAATTAATGCCTGAAATTTAACCAAGTATGATGATAAAATACAACAGTATTTAATTTTCCACAGATGTCAATATCTAAGATACAAAGTATATTGAAAAGTCACAAATGATTTTAAGTAGCCAAAAACAAATTTACCTTTCTACTGCTGTAACGTTTATAAGTTTATCAGGACACATTTCTAAAGATGCAGTTTCACTTGATGGTCGTCTTATACAATTCAACAATGTTTCTCCATGCCTGGCTGCACTGCGCAACTCATCTTTTAGTTCCTTATATTCTGTTTCTTGGTTTTTCAATAAACTTAAAGTTGAACTAACATCATTAGGCAGCTCAGTTTCTTGTAACTTTTGTGTCATACCCCTGAGAGCCAAAGATATTTCTTGCAAGTTAGCTGAGAATTTTTCCACCACCTAAAAGAAAGATTTCTTCTCTGTAATTACTCAATAACACATGTACACTGTATATTGTCATTAGTTTGTTCGTTTGGAATTAAGCACAAAACTACACAATGGGCTATCTGTGTTCTGCCCACCATGGGTATCAAAACCCAGATTCTAGTGTTGTTAAGTCCGCAGACATACTGCTGTGCCACTGGGGGGATATTTCATTAGAGCTGGAATGTTACTCATAAAAACAGTTCATACCCACATTAAGAACTTTAAAGGTTACATATATTTGGATTTATATCAGTTTCCTGACTTCCACAGAAAATCTTGACAAATTAACAAAATTAAAATTTCTAAAAGAAAAAAAAAAGAATTGAAAATTATGTTTGAAAATTTTAACTAAAAGTAATTAGACAGTTAACAGCTTCTAGATGTTGTTGTCGTTGAAACAGCTACACAAAAAATTAATTTTGTTATCAAATATATTATTACATATGCTTTCTACAATATGAAAGAATAAGAAGTACTTTAGATTCTGGAATGACACAGAATATCACTTGCCCTTATTGGTGTGATGATAGCAGTATTAACATATTTTACCCTATTATAACCAGTGTAGATTTTATCTTAATTCACTCATATATACAAATATCTAACCTATATAAAAGTCACATCATGCTTGATTTCTCAAAATAGGAGTCATAAAAGTCAAAATGTATTTATCCAGACAGAATAGTTTGATAATTGTCTGACCATTACGATTTTAGTAACGGGAGTGCAAGGACACCTTGAGTGGTGTGTGCCATGAAACCTTATAAGTGTAGTAAATGTTGGTATAATAAGCCTAAAGTAAAGACGTAATGTGGGATTACCTAGCCTAGAGCCAAGTGCATAAAATTTATCATGAAAGTAAAAATATCAATTCAATTTTAAGCTTAAATTGTTTCTGAATTAAACTATTTTCTATTATATCACCTAAAGTTTGATAAAAAACAAACCTCTTTAATCAATGGAGACTCTAAATTAAGAAATCAAATATTTTTCAAGTTTTGTTGTTTATACATTTCATTTTATACTTTCAGTATATAGACTAACAACAATATTAGGATACACTTTTGTTGCTAAGCAAAATGACATAAAAGCTATTGTTGGAACATAGTGTTATCAAAATGCACTTGCTTTTCTATATATTAAAAGTTGTTCATTTAACTGATTTTTACCAATAATTATTCTATAAATATGCCACAAATTCATTTCATGAATGATCTTAATTTTGATTGGCTCATAAAGGAAGTTACCAATGTTTGACTGCCTCGACTGCACTTTTCTGCCTCTTTGATGGTCAAGCTTGATTTCTCAAAATTTATTTATTTCAGTTAGATATGAAATGTGAGGTTATGGTATACTATGGGGTGGGGTGCACGGTAGTACTTGCCCCATTATTTTTGACGGGCTATATGCTAGGTTTTTCATATATTTTACATGCAGGCATGGTCACAAAAATACATAAGTTCTCTTGATTAGGTAGTTACATCTTGTAACAGGTATCCCAAAGAAATTTATACCAGCCTAACTCTGTCTGTGTTTGTGTCTACTACATGGAGTGGGGTAAACCCATTTTAAGGGATAACACAAATACATTTGCAAGTTAGTATAAGTTAAGAGGCTCTCTCCCTTGTACTAGTGTATTTGGAGTAATTGTTGATATAGGTAACATAAAGGATTGTGGGATACTGCACTAGACCCTCAGTCTGACATAAAAGTGGGATATCTTCACAACTCTCTTTTTCTTGCCTTAGCTCTTCATCCGTTCTAGAAGTGAGAAACTCTCCATTTCAGCAGCCAGCAGAAGCCATACATTGTAAGTATAGAAGTTGGCCAGCATGGTGAAAAGCTTTCATCATTTGTGTGTATGAATAGAAATTTTGTTTATTCGTACACTTGTTTGTTTTCCTTTGTTCTTCATGTTTGACATACTCTGCAAATAATTTCTTGAAGCTGTGTTTTGTGGATACTTGCTTGTAACTACCCAACAGATAACAGTGTACTTAAATATCACATTGATCACAAAATTATTTATGATGCAATCCAAAGTCAGAAAATCTTTGGGAAGGCATATCTATTTTCCACTAAAAAGTTAAAATCATAAACTTGCAAACATAAACAACAACAAATTTTTAAATGCTGATATCCCATGATGAAATTTTGCTAGAATCTAAATAGTCTACAGTTTTTACAATAAATATAAATAAACAATAATCAATAATAAATTGATATTGTTTTTAATTAAGCCGTAAATTAAGTATGGCAATTTTGCTAAAAGAACC
This sequence comes from Limulus polyphemus, assembly GCF_000517525.1. NCBI lineage: Eukaryota > Metazoa > Arthropoda > Merostomata > Xiphosura > Limulidae > Limulus > Limulus polyphemus. The sequence goes on from NW_013667395.1 coordinate 221,747, forward strand.
TGATCACATTAAATGATTTTTGAAGGTTATCTATACAGATCATTCCCACTTCACTAGCTTTTCGATGAAAAAAAAAAAAAGAAACTAACACACCTGCTAGATTTTCTAAACTTTAATGTACTGCACATACAACATATCTCCAATTTTGCTAAAAGAACCTGATCACATTAAATGATTTTTGAAGGTTATCTATACAGATCATTCCCACTTCACTAGCTTTTCGATGAAAAAAAAAAAGAAACTAACACACCTGCTAGATTTTCTAAACTTTAATGTACTGCACATATAAGAGTGACAACTATAAGTTGGTTGTACAAGCACAAGAGAGTAGAATGAATGATGAATTTATTGTCCTAGAATTATTAGTCTTTAGTTAAATACAAAACAAATTATTTGCTACATAACAAAACTAATACACCCACACACCATCCTTTGCTCTATCCACTCATCATGGCTGTAGGAAATAGTTCCACCTAGATCTTGTGTCAGTTGACTTGGATCAAGATGTTCATGTAGTTCATCCACTGTACTACACACTATAAGCTGAAAAATGTATTAAAATCATGGGTGAGATACCATACTAAGCATCACTGTGGTACTTCAAACCATGGCTCTAAAGATTTGACCAATACTCAACTTACTTAGAAAATAGGAGAAGCAATATCAACAACTTCACTTATCAGTAACTTTATTTGCCTAATACACATTTAATGAGATTAAAGAAAATTCCATAAATGTATATGTATGTACTCCTGGATAAATTTATGAAACAAAAATTTTTAAATATAATTTTTAGCAATGTGAATGTCTTATCCATTAAATTTCCAATTAAAGTGTATATCTTTTTCATTATAGATATATCACACTTTTGTACATTGGAGCTATTAAATTAAGTAAAAAAAAAACCACTGAAATATAAACTACTCATACTGTTTAAGAAACAATATACATATTTCAAGCCATTTGTATCTTTAAAAATAATCTTCAGAAAAACAAATTTGTAATATGTTTCTCATAAATGTTTAAATAGTCACTTTGAAATGTTTTTTCTTTTCTTTTTTACAGATTAAATGAAGAAAGTAAAGACCATAATTAACACAACATTTTAATTACTTGTAGTCTTACACTACTGTAGCTGAAAGGCATCAGGTATATTTATAATGGCTGGAGACGGCTTAAATGGGTAATGAAGAAAACTTAATATAAGTTTAACAATGACAGCAAATAGTACAACGTAATCGACAAGGTTTTAGTTCATCATCAGG
>NW_013667395.1:223272-231283 GCF_000517525.1 Limulus polyphemus
CCATTTAAGCCGTCTCCAGCCATTATTAGTCTCAAAGTGGGTTCCTCGTCATCGAATCAGGTATATTTGTCAACTTTGTTGCATTTGAAGCACTATAAATGTAACAAGAAAATGTTTTGATTAAATTCTACACATAGTTATAGATAGAGCAGGGATACAGTGTAAAACATCCAGTTGAATTATCATGTTTCAAGTAAATTAGTCACATTATAATTATAATATAATTAATTTAATAATATAATTATAATCATATATTCAAACTAGCACTCATGATACATGTTCTAGGTACACTATCATTTCTACCAATGAATTTCATGTTATTAAAACCTAAGCCAATAGTCCCTAGTTTTGTCTCAAGTATGGTAAGTTATGACTATTAAATCAATTTCAAACAGGTATGTTGTTTTCCCAAAACCAACCTTATTTAACTTTAAAATGTGTCAGGATAAAAAAGATATCTTTCTACCTTAAATTTGAATTCTTCCTTGAAAAATTTGTGACTGACTTCTGAAATTGCTTTTTGAAAAAACCCCACAGGCCGAAGTACAAAAACAATCTGAATAAGTCCAGGAAAAAAGCCCTATAAAAATAATAATAATTCTGTATTTGAAAAAAATACAACACATATGTCACTTCTTATTAAATAACAAAACACTATTTACAAAGCCTAAAAAATATATAAAACAATATAATCAGGATTTAATATGTCAAGGATACATAAAACACTCTTTAAAATGGAAAGTTTTTCTATCATAATACAAATTAACTCAAAGGATAAAATACTATTCATAATTGAGCAATTTGATATTCTCTAATATTATTTTGTAAATTTTTTAAATTAAGAAAACGTGGTTTGAAAAATTAAAAATCTTGAATCAAATAAAAACAACAGTTATACTTATACACAGCACTAAACTCCAGTGAGAATTATTCTATGTTAGAGATAAAAGTCTGCCCTATTACTAAAATTATCAATGATCCAGCTGACCTCTATTCAAAATGAAATTTAAAAAAGTTTCAACAAATACAATACCATTTGATATCAGGTTCACATAAACTCATTTAAAACTGTATAATATCTCATCAAATCAGATTCAAGTGTATTTATTCAATTAATATAACATACATAAAGAATTGCAAGAGATATTTTACTGCAAATCCGTATTTAAAACACTGTTTCCATCTATCTCCATTTTTAGTTGTCTCATATACATATATGTCCAATTTTCACAAAATTTGAATAATAGGCTTCGAAAGTTAGTAATAATAATATAATTGGCAATATTTCTTAGGTAATGAGAAAAATTAATAAATTTCTCCAAACTTTTGTTTTTTACAAGTATATACTTTTTGAACATTAAACATTTTTCAAGTTAACTCAAGCACACGTGTTCACAAGCTGAGTTAAACACCCCACTTTTAGCATATTTGGCTTTGTAATATTGAAAAACAATTATAACTCATCTGATGTAAGTTAGCAATTTAAAAACACAGTTATTAGAGGTGTTAATTGTTTAGATACTTTGACACAACAAATAATTCTAAAAATACATATCTATATTTTGAAATTAGTAGAATGTTCTTTCAAACAAAATATCAGAAATATAAGCTCACAGAAATCCTGAGTAATATTGTCTTCACAGCACTCCATTTATCATTCCTTCTGTCTACAATCAGTGCAAAACCAAGGTCTGCATCTTGCATCCTGCCAATCATTAAATTTTTACTATAACAGGGGATCTACGAAAACCTTCTGCAATATTTCAAAAACAAAACATGGCAATAACAACCTACTCTTGTATTCAGGCTAATAAGAAAAATACTACGGAACCATTAAAGTGAATAAAATTGCATTCTGAATAATACATGTGTATATAAGGAAAATTATTTAGTATTGCAGCTTGTACCAAAGTTATGTTAAAGATAAGATCTATCAAAGTAAAATTAAAACTCAATATTTTGAATCTTCTTCATAAGTCTTGTTTCTTTACTATTTTCATATGCTACAGTTGAATTATATGGAATTATTTGCCTTCAAAATGTTTTTATGACCTTTGAAATCTTCATTTAACCTTTTTAAACGTACTTGTCCCAGTTCAATTTTTAATATTAATTTTTTCATTATATCAACATCTAGTTTGTGGGTTTGTGACTACAATTCAAAAATTAAATTAATTCTTGAGTGCTAAGAAAATATCAAATTTTATGAAACATGTTTTCTTATATTTATTAGCAGTATCAAGTTACTTTTTATAGTTTAAAGTTTTGAAAAGAAGTTTAAAGTACTTACGATGGAACAGCAGTTAAATACAGCATCAACTTTCTATAATCTTCATCATAAAGATTGCAGAACAAACCTATGTCAGGGAAAGTTATTATTGGCCAACCTTCTGGTGTCCTTCCACCTAGTGAGGGTAATGATAAGAAGAAATAAGATCTAAGAAATTAAATTTTAGAGCCATGTAAAGATTTTAACATGAAATTAAAAAGAAAAATTAACTAACAATATGTACTAATGTAGCCACAAAAAAGTGCTTGTCTACATCAACCAGTTTTTTAAACTATCAAACACATACGCTTAAGTAAAACGTTTATAGTCTATAGATATCATTAACAAAAATTTGAAAACAGCAAACTTATAGAACACACCCATAACTTAATTAAACTGTTAAACAACTCCCAAGTAATGGGTGCATACAGCCTTGCAAATGAGTATGTTTTTATTGAAACATTATGCACATGTAAAAAATCGTGAACTGGCAAATGAAATATCTTTTGCACCTCCTACAACTCATCAATTACTAAAATACACTTAAATAAGTCAATATATATATTTCGTGAATAATTAAATTGTATTTACGAATGCAAAATATCCTGAATAATTTACAAAAACAGCTAACAACTATAGCAAAATAATCTAATAAATGTCTGGATGAATAAATTTCCTCATTTGTACAAATAATAATGCATAAGCACTTCAAAATTTAAAGAAACATACTGCTAGATAAACCGGTTTACTTGCTTACATACACTAAGACATTAATGCAAAAACACTACATTAAGTATTTGGTATATTCAGGTGAGCTGAATGTAGCTTTGGGATTTACCTGATAGGTCTACTTGATGGGAGAATCGAACAAAATATGGTACTACAGAACAGTGCTGAACTTTTACTGGCTGAGCTGAATATACAATGAACATAACCATTATTGCAACTTAAAAAACATTGTGTGCACTTGTTTATAATGACCTGTTTCTTCATCATAGAGATAAGATAAGATTAAGTTTGGATGAAACTAGGAATCAGACTAATTGAAAGGTTTCTATTTAAAATTAAACCTTGCATTTTTCTATAATGACTATGCTACCATATGACTAGTCATTCTCACTCCACATTGGTGTGGCTGTAATTTCTTGATATTAACTACACAACCAGTGAAGAACATTGGCCTCAACATCCTTATACAAGGTTGTATATTCTCAACGGGTGGTTACAGGATATAACTTTGAAATGACAAAGGAACAAAAGCAACTTGAAACAAGATCAACTTAACAGTTTTCTTGTCCATGTATCAGGTTTCACATAACAGAAGAAATAATGAGTATTAATATTACAGAAAGAAAAACTTATGATATATTTCTATACCACAGGTGAATAGGTTTTTTGTTGATTAAAATAGTAAAAGATAAATGTTTAAACTATCAATGAATAGTTCCGTTATTTGTTCAAACATGTACAGTAATTTTATTCTGTGTTATAGAAAATGGTATATTAACAATACAGAATGATGAACAGCAAAGTAAAATGTATGCAGAGAACTTGATAAATATAAGTTACAAAGTGACAAAATTGATATGTTTAGTTACAGTATTCAAGTGAGTTTAAAAACAAACTTCCATCCGAATGTTTCAGAAATTAGCATTAAAAGGAAAAGTATTTACAGTGAATAAAGTTTCTTTGTAACAAGAAAAATGTCAGGGCAAACATTTATTGTTACATAATCATTCACAATTAAAATGGAAATATAATTTTTTTTCTATTTAAATCAATCTATCGGTTTGAAACATCAAATACGAGAACAAGCACAGTGAGTGCATCTTTGATATTAGTAGAACCAAAATTAGTCACTACTGATGACCAGATAGCCCTCCACTTAAAAACACAAATCTTCTTATCTTTTTGGAGTTTTTTTCTTTTTCACAAATGGCATTTGTGTTTTATATAAGTTGAAAAACATTAAGTAGTGGTAAGTCGATAATTTTCATTAGATTTAAAGAAAATGTGTTTGAGAATGAAAAGTTTAATTAACTCATTTTGTTTTCACAGGTTTCTAAAATCCAGGATTCAGAAAAGTGTTTTAATAAATACCTAGTGCTGCAACCTTCCATTTCCATACAGATCCAAAAGTACATAACAACATATAGAATTTTAATGGCATATAATAATTTAAATGTTTATTTCAACACCATCAAATAGATGTCTAATTAGAATGTTTTATTAGAGTTAGAAGTTTTAACAACAATGAAATCCATAGAGAATATTGCTTAAATACATAAATTTTCACATGTATTTAAGAAAAAAGAAAAATATTGATGATTCAAAAATTAGTTGATGTCTAATTATTCTGGAATTTGAAGGTTGATATTTTTATGATTATTCTTTTCATGGCTGAAAACATCTTCCACTGTGCGTGAATATCAACTAGGTGGTCCTGAAACATGTATATGCACCTTATGATAATACAGTTGTGTGAAGGGCTGTCAGCTGAGGTGTGGTGAACACAAAAATTTAGATACACTGTAATTTGCAATAATTTAAGACTTTATAAAACTTTTTACTAAAGCTGATAAAAAATTATCACTTTTTGAGCCTTTCTTTTAGGATTTGAATAGGTGACATAACACTTCCTGTAATTTTTTCTCCATATATGTCTTGGTATTTTCCCCTGAAACATTAATTGGTCATCTTTATTTTATATTCTTTATCGTTTTTTTTTGTATCATTGCACAAAACAATTAAAAGGTTACTGGAATTTATACTATTTTAGTTACAACAAGACAAGCCCACTGTGATCAAATAAGATCAATTACCATTCTCCATTAACTTTTATGCAAATCAGGAACCTGAAATGCAAAAGATTGGATTTACTTCTTTACAGTAAGAGTATGGTCATCATGAACACAAGAATAGCCTAGTAGTGATGTTGCATGTTTATAAAATCAAAGTATGGTTATCATCAACTAATACTTTAATCCTGAAATGACCAATTTGTTTTTATACTGTTCACTGATGTGGTCTACATATTGAGTCACATTGAAAATTTGATGTTTTTACAACATTCAGTGTAAAGAAATGATAACAAAATTGTATGAAATCACTCATTATCTACATAAAGTACACAAAGGACTCTAGCAATAATTAGAGAGATTAACTGCACTATAAATGGATATTTGTGATATACATGTTATTAAAGATCCTGCAGCCATCAAAGTCATACATCCACAAATACTTTTGTGCATAAATAGTTTTAAAAAATCAGGTTGACTTACAAAGGGTATAAGGGTTTATATTTAAAAAAACATCACTAATTTAAGAAATTTAAGTTGAATGGTATGATGGGAGACTTAGAAGATTATAGAAGATCAAGAAAGTTTATCAAACAGGAAATTAGTATACCAAAAAGGATGTATGGAAAAAGGTCAGCTGAAAATTGACAGTAAGGATTTCTTTAAATAAATTAAGATTAAACAAAATATTAGGATTGGGATAGGACCTTTGAGGGATGATAAAGAAAGGCTTGTATCTGATGATTATGAGGTGGCTAGGTTATTAAATTCTGCTTTTTTCTTCAGTTTTTACTAATGACAATTTAAGCAATATTCCTCATCTTGAACAGTTGATAGATGGAAAGAAGATTGAACAGTATGATCACATTAATTCTGAGACTGTTAAGAAAGAATTGGGAAGTTTAAAGAATGATAAGGCTCCTGGGCCAGATAATATTATCCCAAGGGTTTTGATGGAGGTTAAGAATTGGATATGTGAGCCACTTGCTACAATTTTTTGTAAGTCCTTGAATAGTGGGCAGATGCCAGAGGATTGGAAGCTGACTAATGTCACTCCTCTTTTCAAATGTGGTGATAAAAATTATCCCAGTAATTACAAACCTATTAGTCTTACATTAGTTGTGGAAAAAGTTTTGGAAAATCTGTTAAAAGATGCTTCATTCAACAAAGTTTAGAATTTTATTGAATAATGAACATGGTTTCACTAAGGTAAAATCTCGCCTTACAAATCTTTTGACATTCTTTGAAAAGATTATTGCTTATGTAAATGAAGTTAAGGGTGTAGATTTGGTGTATCTGGATTTTCAGAAAGCATCTGACAAGATGTCACATAAAAGGCTTGTAAAAAATTATCTAAAGATGTGGGGGGGGATAAGTTAGCTAATTGGATAGAGGAGTAGCTAGATGGAAGAAAGCAGAGGGTTGTTACAAATGGAGTCCAGTGAAACTGAATCAATGTCACAAGTGGGGTACCTCAGGGCTCAATCTTAGAATCATTGCTCTCTTTGATTTACATCAATGACATAGATGAAGAAATGGCCTATAAATTACTTCAATTTGCTGATGATATTAAAGTCTTGGGTGTTGCTAGCTGTGAAGAGGATACTGCTGCTTTACAAAAGGAATTAGGTAATTTAGTGAGTTGGGTAAATAAATGGCAGATGTGTTTTTAATTATAATAAATGCAAGATAATGTATGTGGGTTATCACAATTTGAATTATGAGTATATCTGTGTTTGGAAGGAAAGGGATCTTGGTGTCATGATTGATCAGTCTCTTAAGCTATCCAAGCATTGTGCTGTTGCTGGTGGTAGGGCAAATAGGAATTTAGGTTGTATCTACATAAATTGAATACAAGTCTAAAGAGATTATAATTTTATTGTATAGATCACTGGTTAGGCCACATTTGGAGTATTGTGTACATTACTGGACTCCTTACTTTAGGAAAGACATTGAATTGTTGGAAATGGTTTAGAGGAGGGTTACTAGATTGGTGCCTGGGATGGAGAGGTTGTCATATGAGGAGAGGTTAAGATCTCTGAATTGTTTTATCTTAAAATATGAAGAGTTAGAAGAGATCTGATTGAGGCATTTAAGATTGCTGAGGGAATTGATAGTATTAATGGATCATCTTTTTTCACACTTAATGGTGAGCCACTTACTACTATTTTTGTCGGTCCTTGAATAGTGGACAGGTATCAGATGATTTGAAGTCAGATAATGTAACTCCTCTTCTCAAGGGAGGTGATAAAAATTGTCCTAGTAATTATAGACCCATTAATCTTACATCGGTAGTGGGAAAAGCTTTTGAAAGTTTGTTAAAAGATGCTTTGCAAAGCCATTTAACAACGTTTAGAATTTTATTGGATAGTCAACATGGCTTCACTAAGGGAAAATCTTGCCTTACAAATCTTTTGACATTCTTTGAAAAGATTACTGCTTATGTAGATGAAGGTAAGGGTGTAGATTTGGTGTATCTGCATTTTCAGAAAGCATCTGACAAGGTGCCACATAAAAGGCTTCTAAAAAAAATTATCTAAAGATGTGATGGATAAGTTAGCAAGTTGGATAGAGAAGTGGCTGGATGGAAGAAAGCAGAGGGTTATTACAAATGGAGTTCAGTCAAACTGAATCAGTGTTACAAGTGGGGTACCTCAGGGATCAGTTTTAGGACCTTTGCTCTTTTTGGTTTACATCAATGACATAGATGAAGGGATAGTCAATAAATTATCTAAATTTGCTGATGATATTAAGGTCTTAGGTGTTGCTAGCTGTGAAGAGGATACTGATGGGTTACAAAGGATTTAGATCGTTTAGTGAGGTGGGCAAATAATGGCAAATGAATTTTTATGGTAATAAATGCAAGATAATGCATGTGGGTTATCATAATTTGAATTATAAGTATAATTTTCATGGGAATAACCTTAATAGTGTCATGAAGGAA
>NW_013667395.1:231486-232654 GCF_000517525.1 Limulus polyphemus
GATCTTGGTGTAATAGTCAATTAGTCTCTAAAGCTATCCAAGCAGTGTGCTGTTACTAGTGGTAGGGCAAATAGGAAAAGGCTCAGAGAAGGGTTACTAGATTGGGTTGTTATACAAGGAGAGGCTGAAATCTCTCAAATTGTTTTCTCTTGAAAAAAGAAGAGTTAGAAGGGATCTGATTGAGGTGTTTCAGATTGTAAAGGGAATTGATAGTGTTGATAGTAGGACTAGAGGACACACATATAAATTTTGATAAGGTAGGAGTCATCTTCAGCTGAGGCAGTTTTATTTTTCTAACAGGGTGGTTGGCCTTTATGGAGGCAGTAAATTTAAGTGAGTTTATGAGAAAGCTTGATAACTATGAATGATAAAGTCAAGCTTTGAGGTTTTTATATCTTATTCTGATTTAATAGTTTTAGTTCAGAGGATGGGTATGCCTAGATGGATCAATAGGTCCCTTGTTGTCCCTAAACATTATATGTTATGCTATTTCCAGAGCATCTTTAGTATCTGGAGTTATTTGATAGGGTACAACACTTCTCTCAAGAACATCTCATTGGATTGAAGTCTAGTAGTGAACTTGCAGGTCATTCCATTTCTACCATCTTCTCTTTTTCAAGGCATTTGTGGGCTAGATTACAATAACAAGGTGGAAACAGCTATTAACATTTACTACCTTAGATCAAGCCTAATTGCACTAATATATGGCAGCACAAACAGTTGTAGAACGTAGATTAATTCACCACTGGTGATTGTGGTTTCTGTGTAAGAACACTCCACTTGTACACAGCACCATAACAAAAGACTAATGATACTTCCTATGTCAGTATATATATATATATATATATATATATATATATTTATACTCACCAACTGTTTTACCACCTTTTTAAAACCCAATAAATTTGGAAGTGTGCATTTCCTCATTGTCAAGTAACCATACAAATATTATGAGCCTCCACAACCAAAGGGTGTATAAATGATATGACTATGATAGTCAGAGATGCAGAACAAATCAACTAAATGGTGACATCAAAATCAATTCATGATTTTTTTTAAAAAAAGACAATCAAATGACATAGACAGAGAAATGAAGAACCAGATCAAATGCTGAATACCAAAAAAAAAGTAGCACTAGTAAAGTTCAATCAGTGTGGAAAACCTGGAA
>NW_013667395.1:233167-235727 GCF_000517525.1 Limulus polyphemus
AACCACCTGGCTATGCCGGGCCAGCTCAAGAAAGAGAAATAAACTTATGGTTCTCCTCTTTAGTGTATCTTGTGTATATTTGCCAGTGAAAAGAGAGCAGCTAAATCTGATGTGCTTACCAGATGTGCAACTGGTAGTTACACTATCAGTAATAAATTACAAAATCATTACACTATTTCAGTTTGTTTTTAAGGTTTTACACTTTTGGCATTTGATTGTCATACTTAACCTATTATAGCTTAACTGTTCATATACCATTTGTTTGTTGTAGTTGGCATTGAATATTTCTTATTTTGCAAAAGGAGAACAGGGGTATTCAGTTTTTTAAAGTTCCATCAAAGATGAATGTTTCGTATTTTCTAACATTCCATCTTAGTCCAGTATTTCATATTAGAAAATTAATTGTACTGTTACGGTAGTGGAAGTCGAATGACACTGGGAGCATGCCCGCTGGAGTTTCTCAAATTATTGAGGAACCCCGCGAATGTCCGAATCTTTCCTAGACACCCTCTTTTTTAGTATATAAGCCTGGCAAAAAAAGCCACCGATATAGATAGATAGATAGATAATCGAGTCATGGTAAGTCGATTCTGTATCTGTGTTTTGCACTTGCATAGAGCGAAGTTATTGAGCTTGTGAAGCGCTGTGATTGTAGCATGCGTTTGTAAAAGTCGTTAAGTTTAAAGCGACAAGGAACGTATTGACTGTGGAAATGCTGTGTATTACAAAGTTTGTATCGAGAAAGACTAAACTAGTTTTAATCAAGAAAGGACTTGTATCATTGAAGTTTCTCTGAAAGAATTTCCACGGGAAATTAACAAACAAGCAGATACGTAACAGTACCCATTTTAATATTATTGGAATGCATTTTTGAATACTTGAAACTACAGAACTAAGAATATTTCAGTTGGCCCCTAAAGTTTTAATTTGCTACCAAATTAAAAAAAACTTCAGATCCAGATGATCCTATGGATTTTTTTCTAAGTTTGAGCCATGACCATTCTGTAGTACATACAGTGGTACTTCTGCACATCATACTTCAATCACCAGTATATGCATCATGCTCCTATATGAAAATAAAGGTGGTTCTAGTTCCAAGTTATTTACAAATGAGAATTTGTCTGAACTTTTACTGCAGAACCAAGTGAAACTCGTCTGTACATTGCCATAGCATCCATTTAAGATTGCAAACACATGATTTAATCTCAAAGAAGGGGATGATAATGCATCTTTGATGGCTTTCTGCATGAGTGAAACAGTCAGATGTCTTCTTTGAGGTCTAGTCATGGTTTATGAACAATAAAGAACATTTTAAATTTTGTGATTCATTTGAAATTGATATAAGATTGTGAGAGACCACTACAAAAAGCTGAGGATGAATGGCTAACCATATGCATTTTACATCACAGGACTGATCACAAAATGTCTGTTTTGTATAAAAATGAGCTGAAAGGGGTGAATGACATTATTTTATAACAGTAACTATAGTGTTACAAAATCATATTATCGTTAAATTGTTTTGAGCATTATAACTGAATTTCTTCATTAAGTATCACAGGCAAATACAATAATGATTTGGTTGGTTGGTCTATACTACAAGTTTACACATAGAGAGGTGTTGCTGGTAGTGAGGGGAGAGGGGAAATGTGGTGCAAACAAATCCTTTTAAATAGGTCCATGACGGACCACAATAACCATTCATTTTATGTTACACTTTATGTACTTGCGGGTTAACAGTGAAAACAATAACAACCACAGGTTATATGTTAGTACTAAAGAGTGCAAGACTTTGATTGTCTCCTGTACATCCAACACTATAAAATAAGCAAATGCCTGAAGAGCAGTCTTAAAGCTATGAAAATGTTACCAACCAACCAAAAACCAGAATAAAAATGCAAACAAATTGTTGCATCAGCGAAGTCACATGACTAGTGTCACGCCACGTTTCTAGAACTATCCTGTACCTTGGCGAATGATCTAGCATTTACTAGATATAGGATAGTCTGGTATATAAAAGAGGGTGACAACGTGACGGGGGAATAATGTGTGTGTAGACAATGAGTAATTGATCTGCAGTCAGAGAGTATTATTGAGCACGTTCGTTGTTATAGCGTTTGTTTTAGCGCGATTGTTGAAATTAAGTGTATCATAAAGTTGTATTCGGAAAGAATAAACCAGTTTTAATAAGTAAGGACTTGTGTCGCTAAAGTTTCGTCGGAACGAAGTTACGGGAAGTTAATTACCAAATGGAGACGTAACATTTTGGTGTCAGAAGTGTAACGAAAAAAAAATGGAAACGAGAAGCGGCAAATCAAACTACAGTTTAGCAGATTTGATGGCAGCAAAACCTGCAACAATGGCAGCTCGAACAACAAAATAAACAAGAAAAGAAACAAGAAGAACGAGAAATTAAACAAGAAGAGAAATTACGGCAGTTGTTAGAGGAAAAAGAAAAGAAACAAGAAGAACGAGAAATTAAACAAGAAGAGAAATTACGGCAGTTGTTAGAGGATAAAGAAAAGAAACAAGAAGAACGAGAAATTAAACAAGAAGAGAAATT
>NW_013667395.1:236490-237890 GCF_000517525.1 Limulus polyphemus
TGCTCACATTTAGAGAAATTGGCTACTGTTATAGGTATTACTTGATGACCTGCCACAAGTGACCTCGCAATCTTCAAATCCACTGGTTTGGATGGGTCTTCCACTGCTTACACAAGCATTGGGCTTCCTTGGGGATGTTCTTTTATTCTACCCAAAATTATCTAGTAATGCTAGTAATGTCGAAATTGGAGGAGTGTTGTTTCAGAAAGTGGGCGAAAACGAACATGTGGTGGCCTACTTCAGTAGGGTCCTGAGTAGACCAGAGAGGAACTATTGTGTAACACGGAGGGAATTCCTGGCTATAGTAAAGAGTCTGACATATTTCCATCCTTACCTCTATGGGGCTAGGTTTACCATCAGAACAGACCATGCTGCATTACGCTGGTTAAGATCATTAAAGAACCCAGAGGGACAACTATCACGTTGGCTCGGAAAGATAGACCAGTATAATTATGATATTGAATACAGAGAAAGAAAATCTCATGGAAATGCTGATAGACTGAGCCAAAGACCCTGGAAAAATGACTGCAGACATTGCTTCAAAAGAGAGGTTGAACTAACCAGGTGTCATCAAGCTGAAGTCAAAGTGACTGAAGGAGTTGATGATGGTGAAGGTATAGATATTAAAGCAGAGCAGGAGAAAGACCAAGATTTGAAGCCAATAACTGATTTTCTAAAAGCAAGTGTTTTGTGCCCTGCTTGGGAGAAGGTGTCTAGCTTAAGCCCGGTGACGAATAACTATTGGGCACAATGGAACCAATTGAAGCTTGAAGATGGTATTCTTGTCTGGAGATGGGAAACTGCAGATGGGAAAGTGACGACCAGGAAGTTGTGCTGCGTCAATCCCATGATAGTTTAACAGGAGGACATCTCGAAGTTAAGAAGACATTGAATCACCTATGGCAGAGATTTTACTGGATAGGTATGAGGCAAGATGTGGAAGAATGGTGCAGGACCTGCAGTACATATTGTGCTGAAAGGGGATCCAAGCATAAGGGATGTGCTCCAATGAAGTTATATCAAGTTGGCGCACCAATGGAAAGAGTAGCCATTGACATTGTTGGTCCTTTGCCCCAAACTCGTGATGGAAACAGGTACATTTGTGTAGTGATGGGTTATTTCACCAAGTTGCCTGAGGCATATGCAATACCAAATCAGGAAGCTACAAGTGTAGCTTCAGCTATTAGGGATTTCTTCTTTAGGTTTGATATGCCATACAAACTGCATTCAGATCAAGGCCGTAACTTTGAATCATCTGTGTTCCATGAATGCTGCAAGTTATTTGGCATACGAAAGATCAGGATAATGCTACATTCCCCACATCTGATGGAATGGTAGAAAAGTACAATTGGACACTTGGACAGGAATTGTAATAGCCACCAAGATGACTGGGATGTCTT
>NW_013667396.1:0-7627 GCF_000517525.1 Limulus polyphemus
CTAAAAAAACAAATTAAATTAATAAATTAAACTGAATAACAGAAAGCATAATGTTATCTTATGGTAATCAATAGCTTAAGAGAAATAGGAATTAATTACTTCACAACCTATTCCGCATGAATTAAAAAAAAAAGAGAGAGAGTTGGAAGTTAAGGCTAACCCATGAAGAGATGCATATGGTACATCGGTGGGTCAATGGTAAGTTTCCGGACTTACAATGCTAAAATACTGGTCAAGATTCCTCGCGGTAGACATAGCGACGATAGCCCGTTCTGTAGCTTTGTGCTAGAATAACAACAAAAAATGATGTACTTAGTGTTAGAAATAAATGTAAAAATACAGCTCCATCTAGTATCAGACAAAAAAATAATATGAACCCTTTGAGGATGCGGTAAATGTATTAATGTTTTTAAAAGTAAGATTATAATATATTACCTGAAATATAAGAGTTTACTTCAGACTGTATATAATGTTTGGGTTGGTCTTTATCTCAGTCATTGGCAGTTGTGTCTTTCCAACGTTCCCTGTTGTTTTTAATCGTTCTCTTTTAATCTCCACATACTTTTTAGACATGGAATTTTCAATGTTATCATCCATCTAAGCCTTTCTTGACCTCGCAGGTTTAAATAACATTAAACAATGTTGGTACGAAGGAAGAAAGAAGAAATCTGATGTCAAACTGACTAAAATCCAATATTTAAAATGTTGTAAAGGTAGAACTTGAAACGAAAGAGTTTAAACGTTTTATTATATTAAATTCATTATCACTTTTGTTAAAAAAAAAATACGATTCGTGTTCCACAGATATTTATTGAGGTTAAGAACTGATTCATAATATTGAAGATCGTTGTAATTTATGTAGAAATTCTCTTCTTGTGTATACCTTTTATTACTCATCTTCAATTACCAAATCATATCAGGGCTACTTTGCAGAACTATATACCATTGTGTTTCTATAAAATGATTAATACAGACGTTTCCTGGTAAACGGTTTTCTTAAGATACGATAGCTTTTGGTTTTATCCAGACGTATTAGGAAGTACTGTTTTTGTTTTCCTAACCCTTTGGCTACGTAGTTATAATTATGTTAAACATTTTATTACGCGCCTTGAAGTTTAATAGCTTTATTGTTTGTTTGTTAGTTGATTTACGTCAATTTTATAATGCTGAAATCAGTGTGGTTGGATTAATTAAGGAAATCCCCACATTTCTAGAATAAAATAGTTATTTAACTATAATTCAACTTTACACCTACCCTGTCTAAGTACATTTGTGAACGAAAAGATAAAATACAAGTAGTTTTTCTCTTGCTATCCCCAAATACACGTAACGGATCTGATTGCACGTAAAGTGCTTTACTTTAGCACCACACTAGTACAGCATGTATAGTATACGAGTAGGTATTTGGCAATACTGTGTTATCAAAAACACTAGGGTCGTAGTTTACAAATAGCCTTATCTATATCATAAGACATATCGACTATTCTTATGCAACCTTTGTATAAATGTGTTATAAATACGAAACTAAAGACAGCTTTGCATGGAAGACAGAACACATTAATTTAAGTACATAGTCATGACGTCATTCTGCATATATGATGACACAGTTTTCCACAGTGTCAAATATCAGAATTAATGGAACAAAAATATACTTCAATAATGAAGATGAAGACTGTTGATAAAATATAAAACATTTTAATTACAAGGTTCGAACGTTTCGGAATAACTTATTCCATCTTTAGCGAAATCTGAAAATTGTGTTATAAAGACGAGTAGTACTAAAATTATAATATAATAACATATTCATTAGTTAAGTTAGTTATTAAGAGAAACGGTAAATAGACGGATGAAACAATGTTTATATATATATAACACAACAGCTGAGTTAAGTGTGAAAATTTAGAACAATTTTAGATCTAAAGAGCTTTGTGAGTCGTTAAGGGTCGTGCGGTCTATAGCTACGAGTAGACTTTCTTTAATGTAGTGGTCAAGATCTGAAGATCCTGTGGTGATGTAGAGAAATCGTAAAATAAAATATTGTGACCTGTGGTTTCAGAATGTGGGCGAATGGATGAGTGACTGGGTTTAAGTAGTGGATGGTTTGTTCTGTTAGATACCCCTAAATGTTTGCAGATTCTAGTTTCTAAGTGGCGTTTCGTTTTGCCACATAATTTCTCCACGATACCATACGCAAAAAAGAATTTCAACACATGCTTAGTCGGAAATAATATACAAATGTATGATACATATCAGCAGTTAATGGTATTTATGTTTTTTCTTTGTATTTTAGCGGTATTGATTTGTTGGGTAAAAATATAGTATTTTAATTAGTGGTAATAAAATATAAACATTTTCCTCCATATAATATCGTACAGGAGGAAACTGTTTATGACAACTAATCACACATCGTTTACCTTATAACGTTCACGTGTTTTTAAGATTCGCCTTTCCAGGTATAACAATAAAACCTGATAAGATATAATATATGGGTATATTATCTCAAATAAATATATGTCCAAACCTCTGAGTAACTAAAATTAAAAATATAATTTATTTGTCGTGCCCTATGAGTAATGTGGAATTATCAGTTATTTATGCTAGCAGAAGTTTTTATACACATTATGACTCTTTTTTTTTCTTTATCACATAAGTGTGTAAGACCTGTTTGAAATTTTCAAAATATTATTTTCTGTAGAAATCTATAAAGATAAAGTAACTCCTTAATGAGACCAGCTAACATAATTTTATAGCATTCAACACGGAAAAATATGTGTTTGTTTGATATTTAGCACCAAACTACACAATGGGATATCTATGCTTTGCCCACCACGAGTATCGAAACCCGATTTTTAGCCGTCAGACTTACCGCTGAGACACTGGTGAGCGTGAAGTATTTCAATCCGCGGTTTGTTATTTCATCCGGTCAAGATTGGAAACCAAAGTTGGACTTAAGAAGATTTTCATAGTTACAGCCCACATGACGTAATTGTTATTTCAAGTCTTTTGGTTGTGAGCACATAATGTATTTGAATGCTTTGTACAGCATTTTGGTTGACAGCACCATTTATTAAAATTAGTTCTTATTTTCTGAAAAGCAAGTCATGTTCATTCAAATAATTACAAGGAATTTATAATACATAGGTAAAATCACCCTTTCTGATTAGGAAGGTTATACCATGCAAAATTATTTAGGACAAATACATGTTATGATATTGCACTAGAGAAATATAAAATATACTTCTAAAAATTTAAAAGACAGTTGATACTGTATATCATATACGAACAAAAGTTATTTCTCTTTTAACCTTCACTTGCACTGTTCCTCTGCCAACCAGCAAGAAAATGATCATGTTCTCTACTTTGTAATGGTTTAAATAAAACAGAATATAACTTGCATTGTCCTTCATTACTTCCGGTATCCATCTCTGAAATAAGTCACTACTTTAAGTTAACCAACTTAGTGGTTACAAATCAGTCTACAAATAGTATCTCATCTCTATTATTATGTGTTGTATTTTTTTGTTCTTTTCTACATAGTTGATAAGGATCTGTTGGTTTTTTTCTCTTATGTGTTTTTAAATCTTATTTCGAATAAATGCTTATGGTTAGGCTGCGACAACCGAATATCAATAGTTTTTACGATCACCTCAGTATAATTATTAATTAATTATAAGTTTTTAATACTAAATAAAATAAAATAGATACCTAACTCATCTCTTTGTATAAATGTAAACCGCGTATCTTCTTTTCTGATAACTTATATTAAGATGTCAAAGACTAACTCAAAAATTTAATAAAGTCATTCTTGAAGATAGGATTAAATATCGTTATATTAATAAACACTGGATACCGAGTCACATTAATGGTCTATATCTGGAGATAGATAATACAACACAGGCTCTATCAAGATACGTATGACTTCAAACTTCATACCAATAGGCAAACATTTACGTACTATGGAAATTCATGTAAAAAATAGCAAGTCATGTGAAACTACGGTCAATATAAAGTCGTGGTGGGACTAAGTGTATCATAACTACATCATGACATTGTTTGACTTTTACAGGAAATGTAATGCCTCCACAAATTGGTCGCTTTTGGAAAGACCTTTCCAGGGTAAAATATTCATTCATTCAGATCATAAAGGTTTGTTATGATCGGAGATTTAGAATTTTTAAGACGGTGATATCCCTTTTACTTAATTGCTTTTTGAAAGCAAAGTAATATGGATTAACTTAGGTCACCAAGACCACGTAGAAAAAAAAGAGATCTACAACAAATTGTATTCCAATCATGGTAAGGCCTTCGGTTATACCTCTCATTCAATTGTCATATGCCTCAAGTATCTGGAGAATGAAAAGGGTATTCATGCTATTCCACACAAAAACATACCATTCAAGTCACTGGATTGCTGTGCAAAAGGACTGTTGAAATGAGGAATAGGAAACCGTCGTTCTCGTACACTAGGTGGCTTGTGAAGAGTTGTGTGCTTTAGGCAAGACAGTCTTACAAAGAAGCTTTTTGCAGGGCTATTGTCAAGATGAATGATCTTCAGACAGAGCATGACTGGACTATAACGACGTCATGAAGCTTCTTAATCGTTTTAATATTGTGTATACTCAATTTTCTTTAACATAAAGTCAGAACAATATTCAGAAGCCATAAGACAGTACGATCGTAAATAGTACACAAAACCACCTAAAACTCCAATAGAGATCAAAAAACCACTTACGTCAACCACTGTAAATATGGACTCCAAGAAAAAAAGACTAACACATAATTTTTAATAGCCTATCATGTCAGAGAAGAATATCATACTGTTGTGAAGAATTAAAATAATGTTTTGTTTTTACATGTATCTGAAGTATACTTTTGTTTATTTGAAAAACTTGTATGATAATTATCTGTCTTGTAAATGATTCTGGTGAGGGGCACTGTATGCCTTTAGTGTCTTTTGGTAAAAAAATGATGTAAGCTGTGTGCATTAAAGTTGTTTGGTGAAATTTTATGTAATTAGTTTTGGGTTTTGGAATCAGTTTTGATTAAGAGTTAGGTTTATAGCACAGTAAGTGAAGTTTTGGGGAGTCACATAGTCTCTTTAGTCCGGTATCAGAGAAACAACCTGATTGTGTAGCCTAAAACTGCGTACTTAGGCCTGAGTCTGATAGCTTTGGGGAAAGTGGAATAGTTTGTGCGAGTGGCTAATACATTATTTAAATCAATACATGGCCTCTCCGCCATGGTTTTAATTATACCAGCGTATCAATACAACAAAATGGAAACATTCTGAACTAATGGAATATGAAGTCATCTTCGTCTTCCTGACTGATAACAAACTCAGTCAATCCGGTATGGAAGTCAGCAAAACATTGCATACCTCTTGAAATTATTCATAATACTAGTTGAATCAAGTCGTAATGAAGAAGTCCCATAATAAGCAAGCAGATAACTAGGAAACCCAAATTCGAATTCTGGCCCCAACCATTATAAACAATCCTTCTCAGAACTTCCCTAAAGAAAGCGACAGAATAGCAGCCGAAATGTATGATATAAGCTAGTTAGTAATTAATGAAAGTACTTGAGGGTGCTCGAAAATAAAAATGTGGTAAAGATAGGCTTTAGAGTTTATTAATTTTTTAAAACTGATGATAATATTCTCTTTAATTTTTTATACATAACTCAGAAAACAGTCGATAACTTGAGTAAATTTTACAGTTTTTGCGAAATGACTATTACTAGGCTAGAGCTAGAAATGTTTTCTGAAAAAATAAGTCATGTTCATTCAAATCATTAAAAGAGTATGTAACAAACTTATCTGAAATAATATATTCATACACTCAGATCATAAAAATTTGTTCAGATCGGAGATTTAGAAGTTCCGAAACGGGAATATCCTTTGTACTTGTTTGCACTGGAAAGCAGAGAAATATGGATAACTCTGGTCACCAGAACCACTCAGAAAAAGACCTATAACAAATTGTACCCCAAATATGGTAAGAATAGTGTGATGTCTTATAACTAAATGGCTATTGCTAGGCTAAGGTTAGAAATGGCTCAGGACTTCCCTGTCCTTTCTGTTTAAGGGAGAGTGTGTACCGTGAATGAGGCGCGAGAAGTGAGTAGCCTGGTTTAGTTTGTATTTAAAGGCTAGGCTTCTCCTTTTATCTAAAATTTAAGCGGATTTAAGCTCTATTCGGGTTTTCAGATTATTAAGCTTTTAACCAGATTTCTAGAGACTTTTAGAGATTTAACCTTTAGATTTGTCGTTAGTTTAATAAATGATTATTTTAACATCCAACTTTTAGTTATTTTTTAGTATTATTATTTTGCACAGGGGGTTCACACTAAAATGGTGAGAGAGAGTCCAAATAAATGTACTCTTATACTATCTCTTTTCCCAGATCCACACATCCGTGTTTTGTTGTAGTTGTTGTTATTATTTTACTGTGTTTACTTAAATAAAGATTTTGATTTATATATATCGGGGTACTGTCGATTTCTTTGTAACTAGCTCAGTCAGAGTTAGAGAGGAACAAATCCATATTCCTCAATTTGACAGGCTCTACCCGTTTACTCGAATAGATCTCAGTGTAACTGAAGATACCACAACAGTTTATGAGGCTTAATATAATTTAGGCTATTTTTAAAAATCCAGACTGAGCATAGTCTAAATTCAGAAAATTTGAATTGTTTTTTAATCCAAACTAAGTTTATTGTAACTCTGGACAAATGTAGATGAAATAGAGTGGAAGTAGTATTGGATGAATACGGACAACTTCTGAGTACTTTAAAATATCATTTCAGTATTATTTGAGTTTTAAAACATTTTTTCCGTAAGTTTAACACGTTCAAATTATTATGAATGATTCACAGCAGAAATGTCGCCAAGTCTTTTATCATATTTTCATTTGTACAAATTAGGCCTTTAGGAACCTTTTACAGTCAATATTTGTTTATTTTTAATTAGATCTACTGTATTGCATAAGAATTCTACATTTTATTTTTGGTACAAAATATTAAATCGAATAAGTATAAATGTAAAACGGAAATTGCAGAAATAGATATCTTAGCCCATCACAAACTTCCTAAATCTTAATATTTTTATTTCACGTAATAAATTAAACATTATTGCTCAATAAGTGACAGAACATGTTCTTGCATGGGGTTTTGGAGTTCATTTAGCACATACTTAAGTACTTTTATTAAGTATATTGTAAATACCATGACGAAAAATACAACAGAGAAGTCTATCTTCTGAATATGAGTAACATTAAATTATGTATACACTTTCGAATACAAGTCAAACTATTTCTCCCCTAAAATAAACACTCATCAAGCCAAAAATGTTGCAAAACCTTTTTCATAATCTTTTTCTCAGTCTGTAATTTGCTATAAAAAGTTAGTAACATGCCTCCTCTTTAAAAGATCTAATTGTTTACAAGTTACTATGTATTTGCGTATTTGCAAATATGCACAAGGAATTATGGGAGCGACATTACAACCGTTATAATAAATAAATTGAAACTCAGAAATAAAATTCTTGTGAACAATAGGATTTAGCATTTAGCTGTCATTTAGTTACGTATATGTTTCAGAAATGTAACTATCCAATAATTAATAAATAAGG
>NW_013667396.1:8219-22372 GCF_000517525.1 Limulus polyphemus
CACATAGATAAATATAAGCATATATACATCGAAAACTATTGTAATCTTAATTATTTATTTAAAACAGTACCTATTACGAGATATTTTCTCTGTCATTTCAATAAAGTGTACTGTATATACTTGAACGTAACGGATTTTTTTTCTCGCTAATTAAAGTTCTTTAGTGAAATGTAAGCGTCTGATAAGTGATGGTTTCTGATTGGTTCTGATTCGAAATCCTGCTATCGAACCGCCTTCCCTAAGTATTTGTCGCCATTTTCATTTGGGTGGTTCAATAGAATCTTCATCCAACAACGTTTTAGTGTTTTAGCTGTAGCAGAAAACCGAGAATAGTAAGTTACTTCATTACAATAATTTTTGCTTCTTACTCTTATTCTTAATGTTGCCTTAGCAACAAAAAGGAACTAATTAAAACTGTGTATTTTCAATTTTCACCATAGTTTCCATGTTTGACTCTGGTATTCTAAAACTCGCAGGACTTGTCCTAAAGCTTTGTGACCACTTCCACCACCTTATGATAATTAATTTGAACCTTTTTGAAATTGAAATTTATAACCTTTTAAGTTAACCTACAAAATTATTTCGTTTTATGCAATACAGATAGCGTATACTTGTAACATTACTGCAGACTCCAAATCCCAAAAAATAATGCGAAAAACAACATGTTGTCCAAACTTCTAAGAAACATTAATCACAACCATTTTTAGGTTCGTGAACAAAATAGTCTGTTAGTCATATTTAGTAAATCTTAATTTTGACTATCCAAAATATTTAAATTGCAGTATGTACATAATCAGATTTGTCATTTTTTGCATTAAGTTCTTCATATTAGTCGCTGATCGGTTCTTGTAAATCCTTTGTTTGATGTTGATGTAACTGTTTTAAGCGCCATTTTCATTGCTCTTAGTCATAAAAATAAATTGCCCTAGCTTTTCTTGTTGATAAATGACACTTGAATTCAAATATGTCTTGTTTGTTAAATTTATTTTCCAAAAGAACGTAAATAATAGAGTTTACTGTCCTCCGAGTAAAGTTAAACATCTTTAGATTTATTTAATCTCAGTTCAAGGATAATATTTCATATGTTGAATAACTTAAAAGGAATTTAGTCATCAAATCCTACTAACATTGTATGGTATTTCCCTAAATGCTTTAGATTATTATCAAAAAATAGAAGAAAGAAAAGATTCTCTGGAATATATGTGCATAATTTTCTTTTCCCGTTTAAGAATGGCCATTTTTCAAAAAAGTATTTTGTATAGGTTGAAAATATATATATTATTCAACTTTTAAATTAAATTTCAACCATAAATTTCAACCAAATTATATATGTAAAATCGTGTTTAATTTTCTCTTATGACAACTTATATATCATATGTACTTTTGAATTATTATTATTTGAAATAAATTCCAGAAGTATTTAGATAAATGATTTAAGGAAAAAATACACACGATGAAGTTGCCTGTTTCTTTTTATTAATAGAACAAAATGTTAAAACGAATTTCTTAAGTCTAATTTAATATCTTAATCTTATAAAAAATGACTGAATGAAGTTAAGTAGTCCATTATCTTTTATTAGAGCAATCTGTATTCGGAGATTACTTAAATGCAAATTATAAAAAAAGAATAACAGCCTAAAAATATATTTCTTCTAGAAATTATATTTGCAACAACAAGGCGACCCCCCCCCCCAAAAAAAAATACTTTCATAAGTCTGATTTATAATAAATTAATTAATACAAGTTTTAAGCTAAAACCAACATCTCAGGGAAGAAAATTTTAAACAAAATTTTAGAATAATATGGGAAAATATAATGAAAACGTTCGCCTTTTTTTATCCAGTAACCATAGTCAAATGTTATTTGTATTTTCTTTTTTTTTTTGCAAGCAGCGATTTTTACATTAGATAACGCAGCGTGGTCTTTCAGATTATTTTAAGTTGATGTATACAACCAGAAATCTTTAACTTGAAAATTAAATAACAATAATATAAGTATATGTCCTGAAATTGTAGAACATGCTGTAATCACACTCTGACGAATAAGGTATTGAGTTTTACACTAAGGTGTAACTAATAATTACGTTTTATAAAGACACATGACTATAAATGTCTAGGAACATGAGATAACTTACAAACTCATAAAAGGGAAAGAGCTAATTTGAGACATAAAGTTTTAACTGGCCTTTATTGTCATGGTATGCTAAAAACAACCTTGTAATATTGTATGATTTTTATACTACTGATGCCCTGGGTATATTTACTGACTTTAATTTCCTGCAATTATAATTGGAAAGTTTATTGTTTTAGAACAAATTTGTTCTATTAAATAAGTGGTTAGCGTTCCGACTATGGAATTACGTGCCATTCGATCGCATTCTGTTGACGAAAAAATAAAGTAAATATATAAAATCGCTCTCCACACTTTGGAGCAGTATGTGTGTGTTATAAGGACGACAATCAAATCCCACTATTAAGGCATACTTTGTTTGTTTGTTTGAAGTTAAACACAAAGCAACACAATGGGCTATCTGTGCTCTGCCCACAACGGGTATCTAAACCCGGTTTCTAGCGTTGTAACTCCGTATATATACCGCTGTGCCAATGGGGGGGGGCTTTCGGGCATACAAGAGAAGCCCAATAGTAGGCGGTAAGTACTGTTGAATAGTCGCCTTCTTTCTAGTCTATTAGTTTGAAATTAGTGGAACACTTTAAAATCAAAATGCTATACAAAGAAAACAAACAATCTCAAATGATTGATTAGTTTTGATAGAATGATTTTGTTAAGACCATGATGCCCTCTATATATATATATATATATATATTATTTAGCACCTCACTTGTTAGTTTATTATTCTGTTTTTGTAAATGAAGTACCGATTACTGAATGAAAGAAAAACAAATATGCCATTTTTAGCTAAAAAATATTTTTACTAACAACAAGTTCCTAATTCACACATAAAGTTTTGGCATGAAATATTGTTTGTAATTTTGAAAAACAAACAATAAGTAGCAGATAAAAAGTAACATATTACTCTTATGAACGGCATTGATGTTTATGTTTTCAACCTAAACAGTAACGTAAGTTCCATATGGGCTTAATGGTCTTCTAAGATAACCATCCCTAATTTAGAACTAATGACTGGTGAAGAGCATGTTCAACGAAATACCACGGCTCTAGCTTTGGATCTACCGATCCGCAGCCCAGCAAGTCTACCACAATGACACGCCTAGTTCATTTTTCATGGACGAAAAAAAATAACTTGGAAAGAAGATAGATTGTGTATGTAATTGAGTAAACGTAATACCACCCCTATTGTATAGTTACTTTCAACACTATTTCAACATCCTGTGGCTATTTATCAAATACTTTCCAGAGGTTATTTTTACATTCAGAATGAAATATAACACTCTTAATAACATTCTATCGTTATATAAGAAAGTAAGTATTTTTGGTTCAAACTACAAATTATCGTAGTATTTTTCACGGATCAATTGCAAGAAAAAGCATAGTTCTCGGTTTAAAATTTGAGGTTAACTCTTCAATCACGATAGACTTGCTTGACCTCAAACATTACCCTGAGCTCAGATTATCCGAAGTGGCTAATTTGTTTTTGTTTTGTTTTTGAATTTCGCGCAAAGCTACATGAGGGCTATTTGCACTAGCCGTCCTTAATTTAGCAGTGTAAGACTAGAGGGAAGGCAGCTAGTCATAAGCACCAACCATCAACTCTTGGGGCAACTCTTTTATCAACTAATAGTGAGATTGACCGTCAAATTATAACGCCCCTATGGCTGAAAGGGCGAGCATGTTTGGTGGAACGGGGATTCGAACCCGCGACCCTCAGATTGCGAGTCGAGCTCCCTAACCACTTGTCCATGGCGGGCCAGGTGGCTAATTACAGTCTTTAAGGGTGACATTCCAGTATTAAAGTAATTATTTTTGTTTTGAATCGCTACTGTTAATTTTCTTCTAATTCTGATAAAACATTTTATTTAAGTACAGCTATACATTTAGTGGATTTGACTTTCTTTTCACCATGTGATTTTCTTCTCTCAAATGGAAATTCTCTCAGGGAAATGGTTGCACAAATCTGAAATAAAATCGTAAATTATTAAGTGACTTGAAATTCAAAGGTACAAAAGCAGAAACACTGAAAATATATTGAAATTAACAACTAAGTGATAAATTGAATGAATAAGAGAGAAGTTTTAATTTCAATACAAAAATTCAATCTTATGTTAATGATAATTTTTAGATGTCTATTTTAATTAAATTTGTCTTAATGGTTAGCATGTCCAGCAGCAGTTCAGAATTTCCAAAGTTTTCCACATGATGCTAATGAACACACTCCGCAATTTTAGTTGTGGATAGGTTATAAGAGAATCAGTCAATTCCGTAGTAAGATTCAAACCGGGCGAAACCCTTGAGTTTATGAGTTCTGCTGATTGAATGATTTTCCTCTGGTCATCGGCTCACAATTAGGGACGGCCATATACGACTCATAGGTGTTTCTTTCTGTTTAGTCTATGTGCGCATAAGGCATTGTTCAGATTCAAAATACCAATACTAAAACCTAACTAAATGACGTGACGTCACTGTTCTTCTCCAGGTTTCAAACTTTCAGCCCTTTATTCGCCTCACTATTCAGTAAGTTGTTATTGAATGTTGAAAGACCAACTGACCTGTTTAGTTTCGTGAGCCATAGTTTATGAATGATAGTTTCGTGATTTTCCAAAATCGAAGAAAATCCGATGATTTTTTTTTTCAACTGGTAGTTTATCAAGAACTTTGGTTCTTATTAACCATTTGATTTTTTTTCACTCCATAACAAATGCTTACATTAGAAATGTTACTGAACGTACCTGAAGCATGAAACTAAACTTTAAGAATTATACTATACTATTAACAGCTTAGATCTTGTGTTAAAACTTGGTACGTTTTACTAAGATTCTTAAAAGCTATAGATAGGCAAATTCTTTTATATAAAACAAAATTGCCTACAAACTTTTTTTGCTTAAACTTCGTATTGAAAAAAAAAATGTGTGAAATATAAAGTATTAGTTGAAAACATATGATTTGTTTTTGGTACGTTTGGTTAAACTTGTCGAACTCCTTAAAGTTCGAGTTGATTATTAAAAATTGGTTCGATGGAAGACAAGATACTCTGAACCTAATTGTTTGGAAGTTAAAAATAAATCTAGATGTTTCAAAGAAACCGATTCATAAAAATCCCTTTAGTTAATAGTTTCCTTGTTTGTTTTGTGTCAACCAGTACTTCCAAATAGGATTATTTAGTCGTTAGTCTTCATCAGTGTTTAAAAGGAACAAAAAAAAACAACAAATGTCTATCACTCCAAAAGCTTTTTAGTTTATTCAAAAATATGAGTGCGCTGTATAAAACTATTTTTACGTATTTTATACTTAGCACTTCCCATCATTACGAATATATTTAACATTCATTGGTATACTATCAGCGATATTTTCTCAATGTTATTCTACAGCTTCGGGTCGTTTTTCATTCAAAGTCGCTTCTAGAAGTTTGCAAGTTTTTTTGTTTGTTTTTTACAAAGAACCATTATAGTTTCGAGTATCGTTTGTATAAGATTTTCTATGTTTAGAAAAAAAAAGAGCGCAGTTAAACTTCCTGGGGGTTTGGTCCATAAGGTGAACAGCGCTGATAGCCATCATGTATAGCTTAGCGCTAAAACAAACTAACTTAAGCTTCTTTTTCCCATTTTATTCGTATCTGCTGACTTCCATCCGATGGCAACAATACACTTGCTTTTTGTCCTCTACTTTGTTCTTGATAAACCAGCGACTTATCTTTGTTTCTATGGGAACACAAGTTATCAGTTATGTTATACTTAATTTCAAGGTACGGATATAGTTTGTTCAAAGTTCGTGTTTAAAGATAAACATATTTTCAAATGTAGAACTGAGAAATTGTACCAGAACAATATAGCCGTTATTTGCGTTTCGTTTTTCTACTTCAGAAATTGGGAACAAAGAAACTGTCTTCGGAATCTTAGCGTGTTTAGTAACAATTTTTAAAGTTACAATACTTATATTATCATCTGAATATCAAGAGAAGAGGCGTTCTAAACTGTAAGTTTAACTGTAAGTTAAAAGTATTGTCAGTATTGTGTAATTAATGTAAAAAAACTACACAATTTAATTATACTTCGAACTTACCAAAAGAAGAAGATAACATTCGTAGCAGAATGGCCAATCTTTTTTAAATAAAAACCAAAGAATTATACAATTATAGTGTAGAGTGTACAATTTATGATATATTGGTCTAGAAAATTAAGTAGTGTGTGTGTGTATTGTTAACCAATTTCAAATGAAAATGAAATTGTTATTATATTATACTATATTATAAGGCATTTTGTAATTTCCACTTATTGTTTTAAATCGACTCAGTGAAACTAACAAAACATATAAAAAATTCTTATTATTTACTGCCTCAAACTGGTAAATTTTATAATGTATTCGTAACATTAGTTCAACCCCCCTCCCACTCCTGCCAGGGTTCCTCTCGCTTATTAACATTTATTCTTTTCCTTGATGATGGCCTCTTATTATATAATTGCTTCTGTAACACTGTGCATAACACGCGAAAATAGCATTTTCATACTTATCAGACGAAAAGTACTAGAAACGTTTATTTACAGCGATAATAAAGGAACCATTACATATTTCGGTTCTTTTTTTTTCGTCCCTGGACACTAAAGTTACACATGAAACGAGTTTCATTTGGCCCAAAACGAAACCACCACTTCCAGACGGGTTTGATTAGTTAATCCCATTATTATATTCATAAACATTTTGTTTAAATTTTTTACTTTCTTGAACTTTAAGAGAACGATAAGTGTTGATATTTTTGCGATTTATTTCCTGAATAAACAACAACAACAAAAAAGTTGTTGTCTCCCAACTAATAAGTGTGTTTATACGATTAGCTATGATGTAACTGTATGTTTATTATAATCAGTCACTCAATCTGTTTGAATCTACATCCACAATGACAATTTGTTAACGTCACTTGCCCAGATTAAGCAAGTCACGCATTCTAGAGGTCATTATCAGGGGTTCTGGTTGGTAACCTGCTTATTCCAGGCGGTAAGTTCTGATCAGTAGCTTTAATAATGCTCAACAAAAACATTTATAAGATAGTGTATATATATATATATATAAAAGACTCTAAAGAAAACGTAAATATGCCTCCATTGATGCGCCTATGTTTTCATATTAACTCAACACGACTTGAATATTTACTATCCTAAAACTTTGAAAAAATAAAATCTTAATGTTATAAGTGAACATAATCCACTTCGTTAAATTCCAAAATGCTAGACGTTCTAATATACATATATGATAGCAATTCTCTTTTACATGAACTTGTTTTAATTAACAATTAGATTTTTATTTTCTCATTAGACGATTACACCGGGAACATGAAGTTATTCTTCTTATTTTTCGCTTCAGGTAAGATGTTTCCTTAGTTTTACGTTATGTCTCAGTATTTATTGTTGTTTTTAAGCAAAGATCTTTCGTGTGTAACCCAAACAAAACCTTCAACACATTTTGTAACTGTTTGCGCGTGTATAACACAACTCGTAAAATATGTTTTGTTTCCACCCGTGGCCAGCCAAGTCAGTGTTTTAGACTCCTCGCGCGACAAACAAGTTCACTTTTTTAAGTGTATTAAACCTTTGTCCATTTTATTGTTTTATAACTTTAGCTTTCACATAGCCAACTTGTTTAGAAATCATTCACAATCGGCATCATATTTAGTCATCTTATGTCTTCCCCTGTCAAACAATCAGTGTAAGACGTAAGGAACTGGCAAAAACTGAACGAAACTAAAGGGGCACACAGTAGAGTGTATACCTCCGCCACATAGCGTTGATCATAATCGGCTCTCAAAAAAAAATACGACAATGTGTCCGTCGTTATTAACGGATACGGACCATTTTAGGCATGACAATGGGAAATAGTATTCTAAATAAGTCCACCAAGTTTGATCAAAATCGGATAATTTTTGACTGAGTTATAGAGCAAAAATAGTGCGAAAAATTGGTTTGTTTGTTTTGAATTTCACGCAAATATGCCAGAATACTTGTTTTATCTGTCCTAAAATTGTTAATTTCAAAAGGTAGAATAGAGATCTTCAAAAAAATACAGAAACAAGATGGGTAGTTTAAAGTGAAAATGAAATCGCAAGAAAAAGTGTTGACATTATTTTCTCAATTTACAAATCCCTATTTTGAGTCCTAAGTATTACAGCTTTCAGACATGCAGTCAAATTAGGGATTTATAGCTTGAAGAAGTAATTTAAACACTATGTCTCAAACCTTTAGCTCAATTGTAAATTAACAATTTTTAATAAGTTTGTTTCTTTAGTTTTTTATGTCCATCATGGACATAAATCTGTATAATAGCGATACTGTCCTATTTGAAACAGTTCAGTTTCACGAAATACGTAGTTGATGTATGATGCTCTCTCGGGAAACAATGACAACCTTTGGATTGGCTTCATGTAGATTGAATGGCTATTGCTCCTGATATCATTGCCACAATGTTATCATTGATAGTGGTACAACATGTATGATCACTATGAAGCATGGTGATTAACATAACACATGTTATGTATATGTTTGTAAAAAAAATATATATATATAACTACTATATTTATACCCTGTTGCTATATGGGGAGTCCGTAAACACTGGGTTGGAGGAACTATTGAACTATACTGGAATGGTGAATGGTCTGGATTTTCTAACTGCATGAGTTTTTTACATGCGTCCTCAATTAATTACTCACATGAAACACCGTGGAAGGACATTAAGAGCTGGGTGTTGAAATAGTGTAACAGAAAGCTCCCCTACCACCACTACTTTGATTGTTACTTCTTCCTACAAACTCACCCTTACCGTCACACAGTTTTAACTATATACATATTGAGTTATTAAAGCTTATACAAAACTTATGTTGAGGTAATAATATATATATATACTGTAATAACATGTGTTATAAATACATTGTGTGAAAGTTAGGATTTTTGTGTTATTCATCATAGCATCCAACCCCACATTTTTTTTAAAGTTCATAACCCGGACAAAGGAGGGGTACATCAGCTTGTTTAATTTTAATTGCACGAATTCGTTCTCTCTCTCTCTTTATGGCTGATCGAAATAGATTTTATGTTCAAAGGTTTATTATAATTCAAGATTTATTTGACTTGTTTAGACAATATACTTAAAACCCAGCTATAAAATCCATGATAATATAAACTCTTATTTATTGATTTACAACTATACTTTTCTTATGAATGTCTAGCATCACATAATATTTCTTAATGTAGTCCGACCTTAAATGAAAACTCAAAGAGAAATAGATTAACTACTGTCTTAAAATCATTTAAAGGTTTGTGATATTGTGTATAGAAATACCATCCTTAATTTGTAAAAATAACTAATTTTTAAAACGTATTCTATATGCTAAAATTCTGGAAGCTCGACGAATTTAGCAAATATTATTCTAAAACTACATTCATATATACTTTTAGCGATTTTTGCGTCCACTTCATGCGAAATCATGCTATCAGTGAATGATTTTAAGGAGTTTGTTCAGCATAACTGTTATAACATGACTCGAGATAACAGGTTACAGCCTAGTGGACAAGAGATCCCGTTGGCCAACAGCATGGACAATTTCATTTCAATTGTGGAAAGACTGGAGCTTAACAACACAGACTGGTCAGCTGAAGATACCGCCAAAATGTTATTGAAAAGGTAAAGTTGTTAAGAATGTTTTATAGAAAATACTTTACGCAAAGAACATTATTTTTAGATTCCATTGTTGAGTGTTCTTAAAACTTCATCTTCTCGGTTTGCAACCACTGTTGAATATCTTAAGATCTCATTGAACAAAATGTAGCGACTTTGCTGATATGGGTGCCACAAATGATAAAATTGTTGATAATTATGTGCACAAAGACGACACATTAAGTATTTTGCTTAGTGTGTCTATTTGTTTGTTAATGCTATATTAACACGACACAATTACACTTTTTTACCTTAATAATTGATGCATGGCCATGTGTTCATATTTTCTACACGTTTTTTTTTTTGTTAAATGCTAATATAATTACCTAGTAAATCTGCTTTGCTTCCTCATTCCAACCTTTGTTTAACCGTAAGTCACCTCTAGTGGCGTTTTCCCAATTACCTTATATAAATCGACAGTCATTTTCCTCAAATATTCTCAAAAACGAGTGTTCAATGAGCACAGGAATATACAGATAATAAAAAAAATAAATAAGACAATAAAAGTATCTATGTGTTTATTAAGCAATGTAACATTGTTCACATGAGGCTGTGTTATACATATAAGTTCATTATATATTTTATCACAAAATTAATGTCGTCCAACAGCAATACCGCTTTCACATAATCAAGAGTGGATACAAGCATTTTAAACATTGGCACCACTTCCAAAAATTCCGTACAGCTCTCTGAACACGGGCTCGGTCAATACGACCGAATATGTGACCTCTTTGTACTCGTTTAGTATTTATAATTTTGCTACTACTAACTTTTTATATAGTATGCATATCATCACAAAATTTCACAGGCTTTCAGTAAACATTACAAGTCTTTCACTTACAAAAAGTCATATTTTTTAATGAAGTATTTTTAATAAACTAAAAAAAAGATTTGTCCGTGAATATATCGAGTATTTGTTTTGGCTATTCGGTGTGCAAAGTGATTGTCATGTTAAGATTAAAAATATATTTTTCATCTCAAAAATCTAAATTTCATTGTGTAATCTTTAAAACCTCCTAAATACATTTCAGATGTTTCTTTTCAGTAAAACTTTATATTTTATCTGTTATTTTCTTTACCCTAACTTTATACAAGGTTGGTCAATTTGATAGACCTCATAACCATAAAAAAATCGAAATGAATCGAAATTCCCCTTTTTTACTTTCCAGAATGACTTCATATTGTAACATGAAACTACATTCGTTTATTCTAAGTAGCTTTAAACTCGTAACAATATACATCTATTTATAATTATATTTTATTGTTTTGTTGCCCTTCCATTGTCCTTTGAAGCTGTCTAACTACTATTCGCGCCATTATAAGTTGTAAATCACTTGAGGAACCTGGAGCTCACCTTAGGCTATCGAATTACGTTACCCACGAGCTGCTCGCATACGGGCCTCGTGAAATATTTCTATTATATTATTATTATCATTTATTTCACCTAATCTAACCTTAACTAACCTAAATATATGCCAATTTTTAAATTTAGTTACTTTTATAAAAATAAATAAAGAATAAACAAGAAAAACAAGAAATAATGTACTTACCCATGTCTTCTTTGTTTTTATTTGCTGTCAACTGTCGATGACATTTAACCCTACTTTTATATACTAATGGTAGTAGTGCACTAAATAATTTTCATTTAATTAAATAATACACCAAAGAACATAGAATAATAACATGTAAAAAAGCAAACAATTTCCTCTAATTATCACAATTTTTCTGGCTTTCTAACTATGCGGCATGAACCGTTACAAATTCATCCAATCTAGTCGTTATCTTTCTTGTGGGAACATAGCTTGTAGTAAAAGAAAAACTGACAATTTTCCGTTCAGAAAACTGCGTAATGTAATACGTCATTTGATGGATGAAAACCTTAGCTTTCTATTGGTTATAGATAATATAGAATTAAATGTAAGAGAGAACTATTAACATATCCTGAAATAGAGAATGTGGCAAGTGGGTGTGGCAAGAGGAGTCTGATTTTCTATTTGATGGCTCTGTAACCAAACATAGTTGAAGGCTATAAAAATTATGGTTTGTCTGAGCAATGACGATTTTATAGAAAATAATGTACGTTAAATTTTTTACTTATTTGAGGGGCGGTGAATAAAATAGAGAAGATGGGATGCCTAGAGAAAATATGTAACATTTCTCACACTAGGGGAAATTCAGAATTTTTTGAATATTACATTATAAAAATAAAACGTATATACTTTTAAAATATGGATCATTAGCTATGATTTTGTGGTATACTAATTGCTATAACTTAAACAAAATATAGTTTAATAAAATTTTGAATGTAAGCCATTGAAACCTCGTGACATGCTCAGTAAATGATGTCCGAGCAGATAGGGTTAAAAGAAAACGACTTTTATACAACTAGGAGTATAGTGTAGCACAACGTTAACAACAGGACCATCTTCACGCTGCTAATACCATAGAATGCCCTTCACCTAGTCATGCAGTACAGACATCGTTTAATAGCAATACAGCTTTTAACCAAGCAAGAATACACTATACCACACCATTAACAACAATATCATCTTCACACTACTAAGTACGAGAGAACGGCCTTCATCTAGCCATGCAGTACAGACATCGTTTAATAGCAATACAGCTTTTAACCAAGGAAGAATACACTATACCACACCATTAACAACAATATCATCTTCACACTACTAACTACGAGAGAACGGCCTTCATCTAGCCACACAGTACAAACATCGTTAACAGCAATAGAGCTTTTAAACGAGTAGCTGTACGTAAAACTACCGTTTGACAACGGTACTGTTATCAATTCCTAGGTAAAGTACAATGAAATACATAGTTTAATTGAAGCCAAAGTATATCCCAATATTTGGCAAAAAATAAACACAATAAAAATACCTGTATATAGGTCACATGTGTCTTTTTTCAGCACAAAAGTTAATGTAGTGTAGTATGCTGCAAAGGCATACTATATTAAAAGTTTTTGGTTGTTCTGTTATGTGTATTTATGTATTTTCATTTAAACTTGCGGCTTCTGGGTTATCGAGATTTTTTATTTGTAGTGTATGATACTCGTATTGATAAAATGTTTATGGATTGAAACATCAAAGCATAAACAATGTGTTTATGTGTTTTTGAAAATGTGTTTTTGCAAAATTTTTAATATAAAATATTTTAATGTTCCATCAAGTCTGTCGTTATCATTGGAGAAAATTATAATAAAAGGTTTTATGGTCATTAACAATCTACCTATCATTTCTGGTCTACTATGTATTGACTTTATAGCGTTCTAAGCATTTCATACAACCAAGAGCTCATTGGCTCTTCTAATATTTAAATTTTGGCATTTTATTTAGAATCCCTGATCAAATTTCATGTGCATACGAATACAACTTACAATTAATAAGTATTTATACCATTTTCAGTTTCTTAAATTAAATGTCTCATGCATTTGTGTTTAACAGGTTCGCAATAGATGGACTAGTACAGAAAGGTGCGAATCTAAGACAAGACGAGTTTTATCAACGCAAAACGGAAATTGTTAATGAATTCTTTAAGGGAGTAACACTACGATCAGAGAAATTTCCAGAAGATCACCTTACAGAAAACGAGAAATGTTCTCTGTATTACATGTTATCTTACACTATTAACGATACTCTCAGAGAAGGTATTGATAGGCCTAATAATACCTACCGATCGTATGCTCAAAAACCGTAAGTCTGTATTGATCCTATCATCTAATACAAATTTTGGATGTTCTTCAGTTTTCTGTTTCTTATAAGCTTTACAGTGATATCAATAATAAAACATACTGTATATCTGTCACGTATATTACCGTATCAAAGTTATGTAAGATGAATAAATCAGGAGAGAAAGAGGACATTTTATAAATTATCACTTTTATATTTTTTTTTTCTGAAATTTACGACACGAAACGTTTGAATGGCTTGTTCTAAAATTCCATAATACAATTTAATTTAAGTCCACTTTTGTTGAGAGAATACAACAGACTACTACTAGTAGTAGGCATCTGTAAGCTTCACAAGACTTTTAGGCACAAAAATTCTAATTATTTAGGCACTTTCTTGTGTGGCTGTATAGTCCTATTTGGGACATACCGTAAAGTAGACACATTAGATATCTCAATGTGGCTCTAAAAGAAATATATCATAAAGTAGACCCACTCTGAA
This sequence comes from Limulus polyphemus, assembly GCF_000517525.1. Lineage (NCBI taxonomy): Eukaryota > Metazoa > Arthropoda > Merostomata > Xiphosura > Limulidae > Limulus > Limulus polyphemus. The sequence goes on from NW_013667396.1 coordinate 22,238, forward strand.
ATAAATATATATGAAATAAATATATAAATATATATATATTTATAATCATAAATAAAGAATAAATATGAAAAACAAGAAATAAAATACTTAACCAATCTTTTTTTTTTTTTTTTTTCTTTTTTTTTTTTTTTTTTG